>NC_134475.1:56789042-56821085 GCF_964194025.1 Convolutriloba macropyga | reverse complement strand
ATTTCTCCTAATATCTGTAAATGTTTCAGTCGTAGTAAAATTTACAGAGATAGGCAGTGTAAAATATTGATAATTACAAAAGAGAAACTAATAATTTATAATAACTAAAATATCGATCCAATAGAGAAGTCACTTGTATTGGAGGGGAGGGACGACAGTAACATAAATTTAATGCAAAACAAAAAGAAATTTAATTGAATTTAAAATGTTTCCAAGTAATTGATCTATGTTGGGTGTATTATTTGGGTCCTTCTGGTATTCATTAAGAAAAAACAGCTTATATTTCTTCTTTGCAAGACTGTATGACATTGACAAATAATTTCTTGGGAAAGAATTGTGCTGTAGAATACCTCTTTTAATAATACTTTTTTCATGCAAATTGCATTTTGAAATTGTATGGGTAAAAATTTTTTGAGTTCGCTCGTGTATATAAAAACTTGCGGTTGGTAATTTCAAAGCTGAGCTTGAGAAGGCAGGCTTCTTTTTATTCATGATACTATGGCAGTAAGTGGCAGCCCTGTTATCAAAAAGCAAAGAAATAGGTAGTATACCAAGGTTCATTTTAAGATCTGAGGATGAGTCAAATTTCTGTCTGTGAAAACAAGCTTTGATGGCCCAATTTAACTGCTTTTCTAATGTCGTTATAAGATTTTGATTGATGGTTGCAAGTAAAACAGAAGAATATTGAACATGACTGAGAACAAAAGCGTTCAAAATAATTTTTTTGTAACCAGTGGGTATTATGTTCCTGAGGGCATATATGCATTTAATGCCCTGGGCCATTTTTGACAAAAGAATTTTTACTTGTTTTTGATATTTGAGGTCTTTGTCAATATTAACACCGAGATATTTGATTTCCGCTTTCGAACTTATTAATTTGTCTCCCACTTTTAATGTCGTTTCGTCATGAGGATTAGAGCTACCAAAAATAATAAACTCTGTTTTATCCGGATTGATCTTGAGGTGATGTAGTTTAAAAAATTGTGTGCATTTTTCTATGGCCTTCTCAAGCTCGTCTTTGCATTTGAGAACTTCATCATGAGAGCTCAATAGTACTGTGTCATCTGCGTATTGTATTGTTTCACATGACAAAAAGTTGCTAAGATCGTTAACATATAGATTGAACAAGAGTGGACCTAAGACTGTTCCCTGCGGAACTCCTTGAGCCACTTCAATCCAACTTGATTTAACATTATTGATTATGACTCTTTGTGTTCTGTTTGAAAGATAGCTCGTAATTAGATTTTGAGCTGGTATCGAAAATCCAAGAATGGAAAGCTTTTGAATCATGAGCTTGTGATTGATCTATGTATCTATGTGATTTGATCTATGATATATATATATATATATATATATATATATATATATATATATGCGATAAAATGATACATATATTTACATTATGAGCTGAATGATAGTTCCGTTTTTAGGTGAAAATAGAATTAAACTGGATAGAAAATTGCACCAACTGAACCAGAAGATTGAAATTCTGACACACAAACATGACATTCGAGAACGCTCTAGGTACGTTGTATTTGCTTCAACTACACTCTAATTCTATACATTTTAAATCAAATCTTCAACTTCTACAAAGATCACTAGTTCAAGTACATGCCTCTAATTTCTTTGGACTAAGTGTTTCTAAGATTCCTTAAGATTGTTGCAAGCGTTGTCAAACTAGTCAATACTTGAAAACCGCTTATTCATACTTTTTTTAATCAATAATTTCGATCAAGACTTTAATTGTCTACCTTAATACAATCAAACTTTGAAGTAAAAGTCTGCTAAAATCACTGAAGTACTGTAACAATGATCAGATGTGGCTTTGGTCTGGTACCTCATATGTGGTCTGGCGCTGATTGTTCCCGGGTTGCGGGTCATACAAAAATCCAAGTTATCATACGAGGTCATATATGATCTGTATGATTTCCCAGTAATCATACTAGAATCATACACTTTTTGCAAATTGTTCAAGCGATAACAAGCGTTACACATTACTGCCTTTTTGTCAACCAGATTTGTAAATTCAGTCAAAACATCAATATTTTTCTTTTGCCAAATCCCGGTAATCATACAAGGTCATATATGAACCTATGATTTTCTAGTAACCATACACAGATCCTAAACCCAACTATGCTTTTCCCTTGTTTATAGGTTGGAAGCACGAATGAAAGAAGAGGCCAAAACAAAGTACTCCGTCATTGGACCAATCAACTCGCTGGATCCGGAAACGTTTACGTATTTCCAGTCTGTTAAAGATGAAAAAACGGTTCCATTTGACGAGAGTTTGATCTCATTTGTGAAGAAGCCTTTCGTTGAGGTTCCAAAGCGTCTTTCAGTTGACACTGAAGATGATTTCGATGATGAAGATGAGTTTTCAGGCGACGAATCTGATGAAGAAAACGATGAGGGAAAGGAAACTGAGATTGAAAAGAAAAGATCCAAAATTATGGAACCCATGCTAGTCTACGGACCACAGAAGGTAAATAAGTGACAAGTGTTACATGTTTTTCCTTTAGAATTGTTTCATTAGAATTGTTTTGCTAACGAATACCATCAACGCGTTATTTTGATAACTGCAGATTTTAATTTAACTATCTCTAATTTATTTTAAATGATAATTAGCGGGGATTAGGGTGCAATGCGTATTCCACTCCAATTTACCAGTGAAAAGTGTGCAAGAGTGCCATTATAACCTAATTGAAACTTCAAACTCAAATACCCAGTGAAACGAACTTTGATACACCTTGCCATGTCTTGCAAGATCTTGTCAACTCGTGCAAAACTTGAGACATCTTGCCATGGTCTTGATAGACAAATATTTCTTGGAACACCTTGATAAAATCTTGACAACATATGACAAGAAATTTTCTTGACGTAACTTGATAAGATATTGAAAGTTCTTGACACATAGAAAATTTTGTTTGTAAGCAACTGGATTGAGGTGGTGGTACCGGGAGTCCAGGCAAAAATTGGCCTTGACCAGACAATCAAGACAAAAAGTTAACCATGACTCGAAGTAGTGAGAATTAGCACGACGCAACTATTGCACTGGAAAAAAGCGGCTCAATTGTTGGTTATTTTTCGTGGTCGATCACACGGGTCAAAAGAATTCAATAAATTGAATTTTAAATTAAATTTGGAACTGAAAATATACAAAAATTAGCTCGTATTTATAGTAGTTATCTATGCGAAATTATACAGAGAAAATTTTGATTAGCTAAAAAATATATTACTTGGTTGACATGTGAAAAGATTTTAGTTCCGAATCCCGGAGGTAATTTTCTATTTTCATCAACATTTCATGAGAATCATTTGTGGCCTAGGTACAATTGAGTTCATCAGTTGGAGATCAGTGGATGTTAGAATCAAGTTTCTGTTGGTGGGAGAATTTAATTATGACATATAATTGATAGGTCAACAAGATAATGTTAGCGCCAAAACCAAATTAGAGTTGAGTATAGTTTTGTGGCCAATATTAATCGACATAGCAACAAGGTTTGTCAGGTAAGTTCTTCTATTGTTCTTTGAAACTTTAAAAAAAAACGTCTAAGTTTCATTATGTTTCTTTGAAACCATTACATCCCTCTCCTTTTTTAAGCAAGTTTGTGGGTATAGGTTCTCCAAACCTGTCGGGTTGTTTTCTGTTTCCTGTTGATGTTTGTGAAGGCTTTGATGGTACGGGTTGTTGGTGCTCTGCAGCTAATGTGGCTGCAGAAACTTCATCCTGATGTAATGGCCCCACATCTGTATTCTGAACTTGTGGTTCTGATTGAGATTCATTGACGGTTTTCACATTGTCCTCTTCTAGTTTCGCAATTTGGTTCTCGGTCACTAGAATATTCAGTGTCGAGTTTTCTGTATGAAAGATGTGTTCAAGCCTTCCTCATGATGAAGGTAGCAGGAACTGTCCTTGTCTTTTCAATGGCCTTGAATAGAATGGGTTCGCACAGGTCGAAATCTGCTATTGCTGGTAGTCTCACTCTGCGTCCCAACAAGAGTTCAACTGGAGTTCTGCTCCTCATCTTTGAAATGTTGCGATTTGTCATCAGTGCCCTTTGCAGGAATGCTCTAAATGAGACATTAAGATTGGGACTCCATGCTTGAAGTGCCCACTTCACTGTCTGAATTGCTCTTTCAGCTAGTCCATTAGCTCTTGGATGATAGACGGGTGATTCCATTTTCTCAATTCCTAGTGATTCACACCAATGTTTAAGGTCACCACTTACAAATTCAGGACCATTGTCAAATACTAAAGCTCTTAGTATTTCGAATCTTGCAAAGATTTAACTAAGATATACTTTAACTGTTTCTGATGTTCTATTTCTCGCGGGGAAAGCTTCTATCCAACCAGAACCCGCGTCAACAATTACTAAAATGTTGTTTTGGCCCTTAACCTAACCCCAGTCCTTGTGGAGCCGTTCCCAAACGTCGGCTTTTGGCCACAGAGAGACTGTTTTTCCCAGGCTAGGCCTGTTGATTTGACAATTCTTACATTTACTAACAAAATGTTGAACGTCTTAGGTAATGCCAGGCCACCATGCTATCATTCTGACTGATGCCTCAGTTGCATTCTTCTCAGGATGTTTCTCATGCGCTTTTGCCGAAACCAATCGTCGTAGTTTGGGTGGAATGAAAGGAAGAACACCTCTGAAGGTGATTCCATTATGTAATGTCTGTGCATCTTTGTGTAGTTCGAATCTTTTTTCCGATTGTGAACATTGTTTCCCATTGCCGCTTCTGATTCGGCTCATTATGTCCTGGAGGAGTCTGTTTGTTCCAAGTTCAGTTTTGATTTCTAGTAGGGTCACCAAATCACTCTCAGCCTAATTGATGTTATTGATTGCAAAGCGCACCCGATCGTTGTCGGATTCGCCTTCGTCAAAATCCTTTCTGCTCAAAGCATCTGCATGGGTATTTGCTCTCCTGATGTGTACTTCAACTCATAATCGGAGCCCATTAGGGCTCCTGCCCATCTTCTGATTCTAGGAGATGCTGTCTTCGGGATCTCTTCGTCTGGTGCAAAGAGATATTTGAGAGGTTTGTGGTCCGTCTGTAGGGTAAATTGTCTCCCAAAAAGAAATTGCTTCAATCTTGTGAACACAAACACAATTTCCAGTGCTTTCCGCTTTATGTTCAAGTAGTTTTGCTCCGCTGGAGTCAATTTTCTTGATTCATATATGACTGGATGTCCTTCTTGCCAAAGAACCCACCAATGGCATCTTCAGAGGCGTCAGTAGTAACTATTGCTTCTTTTTGTAGACTATATGGCTGTACAAGTGGCTTAGCATATCATTCCCTGTTTATGTCAACAAAGATTTTTTGTTGCATTTGGCCCCAAGTCGCTATTTCTCATGTTATTTAAGGGTATTGTTCTAGTTGCAAAATCAGGAACCATTCTTCCGTAAAATATTGCTAGCGCAACAAACGATTCGAGTTGATTGTTGTTAGTTGGTGCTATTGCATTTTTTTGTTTTCAGCATGCTTGTGATCTGGTGCTATTCCCTCCTGTGAAATGGAGTATCCCGAAAATCTAACGCTATCGACTGGTTTTGAGTTAGACTTTTTCTCGTCATTAGTAAAGTTTTTCTCACGTAGTTGACTCTTGACTGCAAGCATTCTCTTGTCGAACTGCTCCTTGGTAGTTCCATAGACGAACACATCGTCTTGAAAGATCACAGCGTCTTCGGTTCCTTTGAGTGTTGATTCGATGCAATTCTGCAACTTGAAAACGAGTTTTTCAAACTCTTGGTTCGTCAGGATATCTTGAACAGTCCCTGAGATGTGAGGATCGTGCATATAGCTTCTGCCTCTTCGTCAAGTTCAATTTGATAGTAGGCATCTGAGAGGTCAATTTTGCCAAAGTATGAGGCCCCATGTAGGTTATGGAAGATCGTCTCCATGTGTGGTATTGGGTAGTGCTCATCCATGACGTTGCTATATATATGCATTTTCAAGTCCGCTCAAAGTCTCAGTTCCGCACTCTTCTTTCTCTACCACACCAATGTAGATGCATTAGTGACTCCTCCTGGTTGCACCGGTTCAGTGATGCCTTGTCTGGCCACCTGTTCCAGCTTCTCTGTGACCTTGTCTTGAAGTGGTAGAGGTATTTTTCTGGCTTTCAAGAACATTGGCTGTGATCCTGGTATCAACTTCACATGAGCTTTGTGACTCACTACAGCAGGTAAGTGCTTGGTTGGGATGTTGTTCACACCGTGCTTGGGTAGAAGGTCTCTACCAAGTAGTCCAAATTCTTTATCAGACTACACAAACGATAGCTGTTTTCGAGTGAGCCTGCTTCCGTTCCACTCAACGTTACGAGGAAGCGATCTCAGAAGCGTTAATTGATGACCATTATAAGCTTCGAGATGTCTTATTTTATCATCCAACGAGTTTACCAAGCTCAGTCCATTTTTTTGATGATAACACTGTGCTATCTGCACCTGTGTCTACCTGAATGTTTATTTTGCAATTATTTATTGATATATATTCCCATGTCGCAGACATGCTAAAGATTTGTTCGTCACAATAAAACTTTCCTATCTCCGATGCCGGAAATGCTTGTTCTGAAGAATTTTTTTCTTGTCCGCAAAAATTTTTCTGTTTATTCTACTGGGGTTTGGTTGGGGTTTGCTTCTACAAATTTTTTAGAAGTGGCCCACATTCTCACAAGTGTTTCATTTTTAATTTTGCACTGGACAGGTTCTACTAGAATGTGATTTACTTCCACACCTAGTGCACATATTGCTGCTTTTATTAGCCAAAAATTTTTCATTTGGCCTTCGAAAGGTCTTTTTGAAATTGAACCTAACTATTTCTTTCACAGTAAAAGGCTTATTACCTGATAAAGAACTTTCAAAAGCCATTGCTTGACTTCTGAAATGTAAGTTCTCGGTCATTTCAGTAATCGACTTTGTTGGTTTTGCTTTATTACCGTCTAGTAGTCAAAGTTTTGCTTCAGGGTCCCTCAAACCGGAGATAAGATTCTTTTTTACCAACTCCTCTTCGGGGTTGGCCGCTGTTTTCAGTTTTTCGAAGTCACAATAGCGTGCTTATTCTCTTTGACGTGCTAGGAAGTCGTCGTCTGACTCCCCTAAACCTTGTATTACGGACAGAAATTTCGCCTCTTCTGCCGTTACTACTCTCTCTTTAGGAGAAATAAAATTTTGAATTGCCAATCTGATATCTTTATACGGAGTGTCTAATAAATTCCTAGGACCAACTAGGCTCCTAAAATTAATAATCGCATCTTGCCCTTACAAACTAAGAATAAGATTGGTTATCTTTAGGTCCTGTACAGTACCATTGGCGTTGATTTTGTCCTCTTTCTTCTCTGCTCGACATGATTCTGCATTCTGTAGATCCCAAATTTGTTTGTCTGTAATTGGTCTGGACACCATTGTCATGGTCGATAACAAGGGTCAAAAGAATTCAATAAGCTGGAACTTAAATTAAATTTGGAACTGAAAATATACAAAAATTAGCTCGTATTCATAGTAGTTATCTATGCGAAATATACAGAGAAAATTTAGATTAGCTGAAAATATTTTACTTGATTGACATCTAAAGAGATCTTAGTTCTACTTTCTACTTTCTACTTACTAAGTTGATTTTCTACTTTAATCCACATTTCATGAGAATCATATATGGCCTAGGTACAATTGAGTTCATCAGTTGGAGATCAGTGGATGTTAGAATCAAGTTTCTGTTGGTGGGAGAATTTAATTATGACATATAATTGATAGGTCAACAAGATAATGTTAGCGCCAAAACCAAATTAGAGTTGAGTACAGTTTTGTGGCCAATATTAATCGACATAGCAACAAGGTTTGTCAGGTAAGTTCTTCTATTGTTCTTTGAAATTTTAAAAAAAAAACCGTCTAAGTTTCATTATGTTTCTTTGAAACCATTACATCCCTCTCCTTTTTTAAGCAAGTTTGTGGGTATAGGTTCTCCAAACCTGTCGGGTGGTTTTCTGTTTCCTGTTGATGTTTGTGAAGGCTTTGATGGTACGGGTTGTTGGTGCTCTGCAGCTAATGTGGCTGCAGAAACTTCATCCTGATGTAATGGCCCCACATCTGTATTCTGAACTTGTGGTTCTGATTGAGATTCATTGACGGTTTTCACATTGTCCTCTTCTAGTTTCGCAATTTGGTTCTCGGTCACTAGAATATTCAGTGTCGAGTTTTCTGTATGAAAGATGTGTTCAAGCCTTCCTCATGATGAAGGTAGCAGGAACTGTCCTTGTCTTTTCAATGGCCTTGAATAGAATGGGTTCGCACAGGTCGAAATCTGCTATTGCTGGTAGTCTCACTCTGCGTCCCAACAAGAGTTCAACTGGAGTTCTGCTCCTCATCTTTGAAATGTTGCGATTTGTCATCAGTGCCCTTTGCAGGAATGCTCTAAATGAGACATTAAGATTGGGACTCCATGCTTGAAGTGCCCACTTCACTGTCTGAATTGCTCTTTCAGCTAGTCCATTAGCTCTTGGATGATAGACGGGTGATTCCATTTTCTCAATTCCCAGTTTCTGTTCTCAATCAGGTTTCTGTTGGCGGGAGAATTTACTTTTGACATATGATTGATAGGTCAAAAAGATAAGATAATGATAGCGCTTAAACAAAATCAGATTTGAGTTTAGTTTTGTGGCCAATATTTATCGACATAGCAACAAGGTTCGTCAGGTAAGTTCTTCTTTTGTTCTTTGAATTTTTAATAAAGAAAACTTCTAAGTTTCTTGATGTTTCTTTGAAATCATCACAATCCAGACAAAAAGTTAACCATGACTCGAGGTAGTTAGAATTAGCACGATGCAACTATTGTACTGAAAAAAGGCGGCTCATTGGTTGCTTAATAAACTAACGGGAGCAGTATTTTCCCACATTCTTGATAATTATTGATAATTCTTGATAATTCTTGCTTAATCTTATGATTTCCTGCTACATCTTGTTTTTGGGTACTATTGAAGTTTTATTACTTGATATATCTTGCGATGTCATGGTTAATCTTTCCTGCAAATTTTGCCAAGATCATGTTTCTTGGCAGCCATGCAAAGAACTTGCATGTTCGTACGTATCTTGATGTTTTCTTAATAAGTGCCATGGCAAGATCTTGTCAAGATCTTGCCATGGCACTTATTAAGAAAACATCAAGATACGTACGAACATGCAAGTTCTTTGAGGTTTGATCCCCCACGAACATAGCAACAAGGTTCGTCAGGTAAGTTCTTCTTTTGTTCTTTGAAATTTTAATAAAGAAAACTTCTAAGTTTCTTGATGTTTCTTTGAAATCATCACAATCCAGACAAAAAGTTAACCATGACTCGAAGTAGTTAGAATTAGCACGATGCAACTATTGTACTGAAAAAAGGCGGCTCATTGGTTGCTTAATAAACTAACGGGAGCAGTATTTTCCCACATTCTTGATAATTATTGACAATTCTTGATAATTCTTGCTTAATCTTATGATTTCCTGCTACATCTTGTTTTTGGGTACTATTGAAGTTTTATTACTTGATATATCTTGCGATGTCATGGTTAATCTTTCCTGCAAATTTTGCCAAGATCATGTTTCTTGGCAGCCATGCAAAGAACTTGCATGTTCGTACGTATCTTGATGTTTTCTTAATAAGTGCCATGGCAAGATCTTGGCAAGATTTACCGAGATTTTGTACGTATCTTATCAAGATGTACCAAGTTTCAGTTCACGGGGTATCGTTAGGCACAATGGTTGATGCACAAAGTCAAGGTAGCATAATTAACAGATGGATGGTGGGGGATCAAACCTCACTACCACCTCTAACTTATATCTTTTAAAATTACACTCTGATAATTACACTCTTTCGCCCCCTTTTTTTATGGGGAGATAAAGGGATGTGTTTTTTTTATTTTTACACTCTCTACACTCTTTTCCCCCTTATTTTGTGCCCAAATGTGCTTTCTCTTGGGAAAAATTTTCTAACCATTATAAATTACCAGACGTCAATATATCAAACTAATTTTGTCTAATCCGCTCAAAAATTTAATAGTGAAAAAACTGTCCGCCGATTTTAACTGCGTTGAAGACGTTGCTTTAGTTAGAAAAGGTTTACCAGGAAGTTTTTAGCTGCTTCGGCTTTCTTAATCTCTCTTTTAATCTTTTTATCTCTCAGGTAATTAATTATTCAGGTCGGCAAGACACACTTCCTCAAGAGTACACTGCCGTTTGAAATCCATGATGCCACATTTGTGACAGTTGACCCGGAAGACATTTCCATATATGGGCCGATCCTGTACAACCACGTGTTCTCATTCGCTAGAGCTCACATGCCTGCAGTGGTGGTTTTGGAGAATATGGAACATCAGGTTTGACAAATATTCTATATGGTCACCTCCGCTATATAGCGCAATCCCCCCCCCCCCCCCGAAACACTGGGGAAAACATACCGCTGGAAGGTATAGTTTTGACTATACTATAAAACCATAGCGTTTGTCGAGAAAACTTTTTAGCCTGTTGTAATATATCTATTACCTTCAATTAAAATATTTTGTTGGTTTCATATTCAGCCGAATTGGTTTTTGGGAACTTTCTTTTTTTGTGGGAAATTGTTGTTCTTGAATCTTTATTTCTCTATTTTTTTACAACGCAAGCAGAAGCTTTGACAAGAAGCATTTAGAACTCTTTAGAACATTTTAAAAGCTTGTTGATTATAAGACGTTGCTTCTAACCAGTAATTACCACGATTCGAAAAAAGTTTTAACTGACTGTGGGAGTGGATGGCGCGACCTTAAGTGCGGGCAATTGTGTTCCAATACTTCTACTTTTAAAAAACTTTTACTGGTTCAAAAAGAATACTACAAAAAGAATACTACACAGAAAAAAAATCACTGCATTAAGGCCGAGATTCTTAAAAGAAAAGCCAAACTCAAGGAGAAATCAAGTCAAGCAGTGAAGTAAGAACAGCCTGAAAAGAAAAACTTAGTGTTATATTCTATGGAAGACAAAGTAATCTGTCCACTTTCTCATCTTAGTTATTAGGTAACTTTTATAAAATTATCACTCATGAAGCAAAACTGACACTCAAGCTTAAAAGCTTAAACTACCTCACTATCAACAGCTCATCTTTGCCATATATTCTTGAAAAATGATATCGAATCTTCAATTACATTTAAGTAGAGCTCAAATGGAGTGCGAGACACCCGCAAATTTGTTATGCCAGATTTAGTGAATTTTTTGATCTTCATTTTATTTCAGAGAGTGCCGGGCCGTGTATGAGGTATTTCGAACTCCGAACACATTATATTCCGCCAATAAGACCACATAGTTATTTCTACCCAATCAGCAATTCAGAACTGAGATCTAAAACAGTATGAAAAGAGCTTCAAAACTACCAAAAATCAGTTATAATTTAATTCAACTGATTTATTTTGATTGAAAAAAAAATTGCATGCAGTGCGCATTAAAGCACCTTAACTTGAGCGGTAAATTACTTGTTTTCCTGTCTGGTTTCTGTAAATAATCTTAGTGATTTCATAGTTCAACAGAACTTTGACTTGTTAAACGAGGTTAACTTTGATATTCTCAATCTTTCCGTCAGAGGGACATAATTCCTAAGTAAGAGAAACTTTGTACGTAGTACAGAGTCAATTTTTCTTATTGGTACAAAGAAAACAGTATACTTTCACTAATTGTATTATAGAACAATTGAGTGAAAACTCACAGAATGCTATTGTTGTAAGCTTTGATAACTTTTATTATTGGGAAAAGCCTTCGGAAAAATTACAAAATCGGAGATAAAAATTACCAGCTTAATCTTTCAAAAATGACATATCCCTAAATGTTTTCCCGAGATTTTTCATTTTTGAATTATAGCTTGAGTTATTGACAAAAAATTTCAAGCAGCATTTGATTCGTTGAACCTATAAATTTTTTAAATTTTGAGCGATAGAATTGTAGAACCGCAAATCCGGATGATTAGTTATCGTGATTACGCTAATGTGAAGTAACGCAAATGTAACCTTCAGTATAGCGGAAAATACAATTCACAAAAGCTAACAACAAAAGTGAAAAAATCCGGTCAAATTTGAAACCGCTGAAACAAACTGGTCTTTCGAATGACTTCATGTTTTTGATAGAACAGCAGCCGTTGAATTTGGTCCTTCGACCCCGACAGAAGACGGCAAACGGATGTCTAATCTGATGAGGAGAGGGTAGAGATAAGTAAAATTGGACAAAACAACAGCAAAACTCCAGCAAGGCGTATCAAAATGTGCCATTGAATAGAGAAGTGAAGTGCAAACAATGCCTAAATGCTGTATGCAAAGCAAACTAGCCAGCATCAGGGCAATTCAAGCTGAAATAGCAGAATCTGTTTAGTGGTGTAAAGGTTGTTCCCCTTCTAGAATAGGACATAACTAGGTTCTTTGCAGCGGCAAAACGAATCTGCACCCTACAAAGCAAACTTTGATGAGGAACCTCCAATGCAAGCAATGGAGTGCAATGCACGGTTCAAGATTCATTGGCTTGCATATATAAGCGAAGGCATGCAACCCGGAAGGAACGCAGAGCAACGCACAGCGGTTCAAGAAACGAATCCAAGAGTGTCAACAATTACCCAACGGGCACCTCAATTTCTCAAACGGTAAAAAATGGAACAACATCATCGTTTACAATACAAAAGAAACTTTGGAAAATTCTTCAGGCTAGCAAAGGCATGAAAAAAGGGACGAAAAAACTTTACGTCTAATTCCAAATGAAATTGCATTTAGAGCCAGAACGTATCAAACGAAGACTTGTAAAGCTAAAAAAAGCAAACGAAGAAACTTGAGACAAAGCATACTCGGAGAAGAGCGTGAGCTACAGCGGAAAGTGAAGAGATTAGCACTGAAAATTGTGTTATCCGTTCACAAAGAACCAGTGCTCAAGACAATTTACTCTTCCAGTGGACCCCAAAGAAGAGCCATATCGGGAATTGACAGGTCAACCAACAGCTCACTCTAAAGCAATCTTCGAACCGAATAAGCATCTCCTCGTCATAATTCTGAAGTTCACGCGATCTTCGATCAAGCGTTGAAGACCTGGACTTTTCTCCAAGCGCTGGTTTACAGTACATCAGTGTATAAACAATTAGCCAAAACCAAGCAGGGACAAGTAGTCTGGTGTGTTCATTGCTACAGTCAATCATCAACCAAAACCAGAATCACACAAAACGTGTCATCTAAAGAGTACGCTGACAAGCAAGGCAATGGCAGCAACCTCTGGTATGGGGTAATATAGACAGTTCTCTGGCAGAGCCAGGAGTATTCTGGAAAGGAAATTTGGAAGTCTCTAAATGATCATCAAAGCACAGATGGGGAGCCACTGCTTGGCAGATCAAGTGAAGTCTCACTACTCATCAATTGTTACGAATTTCTCAGTTATTGTTTCTGGCTTTGTGAGAGTCTTCGAAGAACACAGACAAATTGGTTATGTGCAATCGAGCTCAACGTTAGATATGGCAGCAGATAATCTCAAAAGGAGAGTTTTCAAAAAGATTAAGTTGTCCTATGTTGATCTGATTATGTTTGAAAACTGCCTATCTAAAATGACATTAATGCATGACGTTTTTTCAGCTTTCAAGAGAGGGTGTTTTGAAGACGACAGATGAACCCCCTAAAGTTTTGATTGCGAGAAAAACGAAGCAAACGCAAAACGATTTCTGTCGGCTAGCTGATGCACTCACAAAAACTGGAACTGAACATTACTCGGGAACATTATTGTGATAGACTGGTACACAAGGCAATGACGAAGAGCTTGTGATACAGAAGTCTGGGCAGACTGGGTGTAACCGATAATTTTAAAGACAGTAAGTGCGATGTATATGGATCTACCAAGAAGCAGTGCTTGTTGCCATTCTCTAAAAATCAAATGAATCAGGGTATTTATGATGTTACACTTGGCCTAGCTTGCATACACGGAAGAAACGATCTGAGGGCAAAAAAAGTTCCTGTTAAAATATAGGGAAAACCTTCGAGGGTGTTTTCAGTCGAAGCGTTTGCACACCCATCAATCTCACTTGGAAACCAAACTACGACGACACAATCCTGAATCCAACTTCAAATTTGTCCCAAAAAATATCAACATGATGGAAATTGGCATCATCATTGATCAAGACGCTTATCGGCTAAAGAACCCAACGAACTACAAAATAGGAACACAAACTAAGCGTTTTGCCGTTCTAAACATTTTGCCGTTCTAAGAGGAATGGGTAATCAGTGGACCTATCACATGAAAAACGGCGAAGAGCATCCAAACCAGGTGGGCCATGAAGACTTTTGCTTTTGATAAAAAACGTCGTCACTCAATTCAAGACAAAAACACAATAATTAAAGATTCTAGAAAATGCGGCTAAGTTTACAAGCAAACGAAAAGAAGTTGGTATATTGTGGTGTGAACCAGAGGTAAACCTACTAAACAACAAAAACTCAGCCGTCAGTTAGGTTTACTTATTGGCAAGAACGTTCCAAAAAGGACACATACATAAAGAATTTGCATCGACAATCTAATGGACGAATCCTACGTGAAAAACACTTGGGAGAAAGAAAAGCATTTACCTCACCATTCTGTGCTAAACAAGAACAAACGTGGCAAAATTTCTGCAGTTCAATATGGAAGTACAAAGAAGTTAGACTGCAGGCAAGCTACCAGCAGAACTTGATCTACTCCATGGTTTCGTTCAAAAGATTTTCAGAGTTCGCGAAGATCCAATTGCTCTGACAGCCGAAGTCCAATCAGTACTTCTGCAAGTGCAAGTATCCAAAACAGATAAACTTGCTTGAGGTTCTGGCGTCCAAACAATAACGAAGCAGTTCAAATAAATATACGACTATCAGCGTCATTATTCGGAGCGAAAAAAAAAACTTATATAATGCGCAAATTGTGCTCTCAAATTAGTGGGACTTGATAATGTAAAAACCCATCCAATATCAGCAAATGCAACACAAAAGAGTTCTACATAAACAACTTTAACAAATGGGTAGAGATCACCGAAGAAGCAATTGGAATTTCCAATCAGTTAAAACCTCTTCTATCCAAAACGAAAATTTTGAATTGAACATGTGGATCAGTTCCAACGATGCAGTATTTGCAGTAATCCCAGAAGACTTGAAAACTATCAACAACATTGAGTAATTGGGAGCGGAAATTGAAACGCAGGGATCTTCAGTGCTTGGATTACAACAGTCTGTTACTGGTGATAGTCTTCAAGTTTACAGAAGTACCAACAAAAGTCTTGAAAACTCCATAACAGGAAGAAAGGTTCCGTAACTGGTATCATCATTATTTGACTCCATCGGATTGTTTGTTCCGTTCACTGTTTACACGAGACAACTTCTGAAAGACATCTGTACTCAGAATTGACATGTTTAGAAAATTGGAATTGGGCTTGGTGTGGAAGCAGAATTCCTGATGTGCAATGAACGACAACCAATTGTAGCTGAAACAAGCATTGACAGAAGATACTTCAATATATCGAGAACCAAAGCAAAAGTTCACTTGTTTGCTGAGATATCTGAAGGCACGACAACTGAGACATCTGTGCAGAAGCCTGTCTACATTCACAACCAAACACAATCAGATAACTCAGCTTTTTGCATTGATAAATGCAGAAGGGCTTGCTCTGATAGAGAAATAGAACTGCAAGTGGCAGCAACGGCACGGAGGTTGAAAGAAAAGACAGCCAAGTAACACGATACAAAGACACATAATAGTATTTATGGTCAGGCTTAGATACAGTGCTGCAGTAAATACACATTTCTCATTGTAAACAGCACGTCTTTGTGGCCAAACGGGCAGCAGAGTTAATTTATACAACTGATAATTCACAGTGGAAGTGTGTAAGCGGTATCAACAATCCACCGGACATTGTCACGGTTGCAATTATCACAGAGGATTTCCAGAGTAGTAAGTATTTTAGTAAGTAGTTAGCGTCTATTACAGTAGGAACATTTTACCAGAGAGATGAAGTCTCTCAAAGCAGAAAAATTCTACAGTTCTTCCGTTTCCGTGGTGAAAAGAACTTATTCGCGCCAAAAAACAATTGGATATCACAGCAAAGTATCCAAAATTGCTAGATTAGAAACATTATACAGTTCATTTGTTCTTACAAAACGTGTACAAGAACAATCAACACGAAGTCATGAGCATGAAAAAAAATTTGTTCGGCAGACGATTAGGATCTTTGTCAACGCTTCACGATCAATCAAGGAGAACTGTGTTACCTATAGAGATGACAAACCACAAACCATAACACCATTCAAGGCAGAGCTACAGGGTGAGCGGTTACAGGTCTCAATAACAGTTACGAATTTTTGGTGAATGAAGTTTGCTCTTTCATTGTAAAGTTTGCAAGAAGAAACAAAAAATGGTGATATTGTCTATTCACATGTCTAACTGTGAGAAAGGCGCATTTAGACGCGGTTCACAAAATAGAAACAGGGTGTTATCGCACAGCAATCATGCAACCTGCTGCATAAAGAGGCAGACCAAATACACTAATCAACAGCAATGGGACAAACTTTGTTGGATTTGAACAAAACTTTGAAGAGTAGGTTTTATATTAACTAAAAGTTATAAACTACAATGTGCACAGTTGAACAGATATTGAACAATAGATCCTTGGCTGAACCCAATATCAGTCAGTTTAAATATATTTTTTTAGCAACATTGAGTCGCAATATTTTTGTGCTTGGCAGCAAGAAGGTTTGCTTAACCTATATATCATAAGTAGTGGAGTTTGATAATCATCGAGAGCTCGTTCAACGAACTAAAGCTAGTGTAATTCTCATCTGGGACAGATTTTGCAAAGAGCAAAAGCCAACTCTGAATACTCGGCAGAAATGGTAGTCTACTACAAATACTAAACTAATGCCAAATAATTCAGTGAAGTTACAATCGCAAGACTATCGAAATTTAATGCTACATTCTATCGAAAAAAATTGTTTTGTTCACTTTCTCGGCATACCAATTGAGTATCTAATAGTACTGCAAGGCTATCATACAAGATGTGAAATTCAAATTCAAACTTGATAGACTTCACTAACAACAGCTCATCATAGCAACGTGCTCTTGAGTTACAAATCAACTGTATTATTATATTTGAATTAGGCTTAAATAGAGTGCTAGATAACTACAAAATTGGAATGCCAGATTCAATGACTTTTGCTATAAAAATTTTAATTCAGAGTGGGCACTTTGTAAGGTATACCAAACTACGAATCCATTGTTTTCAACGAAATTGACTACCTGGTTAACTTTATCCAATAAAACACCGCAGAATTAGGATGTCAAACGGTATAAAAAGAACTTGAAAACTACCAGAAATTAGTTAGTTTTTAATTGAAACTCGTTGATTTTGATTGAATAGCAAATTTTCTTTTTTTGAGTTTTTTTCTGTAAATCATCTTAGTGATTGTACAGTTTAATTTCGATTTCTAAAAAGAGATCAAAATTGATATTTTCAGCGTTTCTTTCTAGTGACAAAGTACGTAAGTGAGAGAAACTCTAGACGAGGTACAGAGTAAGTTTCTCTTATAGATTTTAACAACGCCTTGTATAGTGTCACTAATTGTGTTATCAAATAATTGAGTGAAAACCCACAAAGGTTGATTCTTGTAACCTGTGTTATTTTTTTAATGGGAAAAGCGTTCGGCAAAATTACCAAATAGGAGATAGAAATTACCAGTCTGAGCTATTAATAAAGACATTTGTCTCGCAAGAATGGTTTGGCAGAGATTTTGGATTATAATTTGTGTTAATGCCAAAAACTGAAGCAAAATTTGATTGATTGAACCTAGAGTTATTTTTTAATTCTGAGCGATACAATTGTTGAACAGCAAACCTGAATGGTTTTTTAACGGGGCCAGGTGAGTCTCAAGTAATGCAACAGTAACCTAAGTAGTATATAGATGAGCGGAGCTGCCCCGGTGGGTGGTGACCCACATGTTTTAAGATAGGCTATAGCGATTTCAAATCATTTTGGTCACCATTGAATTATCGCAGCAATATATAAAGAAAGGTAATATATTTTATATGTTTTAACATTACAGTTATGGGAACAACGTATAAAGATAAGTTATAGATTTTACATGTATAAAGATTTGATTTTGACAGTAAAGTATAATGATAGGTATTAAATTTTACACGTATTAAGATTGGAAATACGACCAATAGCGCATTAAGATAGGTAATAGGTCTTATAAGATATCTCATTAAATTTTTCATCACAAAATTTTTATAAAAAGGCTAACAGATAGCAAACTGCTGTGCTCTTGGTTTTTTTTGTTTCATCATCTGACGCTCCTTTTGCAGTTTAAATTTCTTCTAGAATATTCTGTCTCGTCACTGTCTAAGCGATTTTTTCACGCTTGATTTCACGCTTTTTGCATAACCTAAATTAACGTATTCAGAAGTTCTCTCTTGCTAAATCAAAGCTGATTGAAAGAAGAAAGATTGTAACGTCCGGACAGCCTAGTGGTTAAAGCGACAGGCTGTTAATCAGGAGATCAGTGGTTCGAACCTCGGCAGTGGAACATTTTTTGCGCCCAAAAACATCCTCCTTTGAATTAAACTTTAACTTTTTAGGCGACGGCGATAACTTTTATCAACTCACTTCTCTATCTTTTTCTATCTTTATTTTACGGCAAGTCTATTTCGCAGCTATTCCGCCGATTATTTTTTCTTTCACGATGAGTCATCATTTTGACGCTAATGTTTCAAGGTAGTGGGTAACAAACAGTGCTCAATAACACTAAGTGCCAGACAAAAAATTCTTAGTGCTAATACACTTTCGAATATGCTGAATAGCACCTGTGTTGAGAATAACCTAATTCTAAAAATTGAGTTTTCTAAAAAACTTTTTCTGATCAAACTCATGATTGTTGTAATTTATAGTTTATAAATCACAAATTAATGATGAATGGTGTCGCAGCAAATTATAGCTAATTTCCATTTTCAGAGACTGTACAAGTAAAAAGGATTATCTCAAAAAACTGATAAAAACAAAATAATCAACTCAACTCTGGGTTAACTGGAACAAAAATGGATCAAATTAGACCTCTGTTGAACTAATAACATTGTATTGGTCTCCTTTTATGGATGTCTACATTGGTAAACACAAAAAATTCTAATTGATAGCCATGATGAAAGTTACTCAATCAGAAGTGCTAGAACAAAAGGAACTTTAAGAATTTCCAGGTGTTTCTTTATATCAGAACTGTAAACCTTGCTTGTTTTTTTCATCCAGGGTTGTCTGCAAATCTGGTCAACACCTTGCAAAATGAGTCAGAAAACTTTTACATGATCAGCTTGACCTTTAAAAATCCTATTCGGGTTTCCCTTCAAGAATGATTACGTTAATCAGTGGACTCATCAACTTGAAAAAATTTTATTACAATCACATCACATGTTCACAAGCGTACAATTGATTTAAATGGATAAAATGAATGAAAAAGAATCAGAAAGCTCAGATCATCAAAGGTGTCGTATGAAATCCATCTGCATCAACACTTCGTTTTGGATAGAAAGACGAGAGTCCTTTTTTAGTTTGCTCATAAGTTAGAATTTGGTGATTTATAGTTCTGAATCCTCTGTTAGTTGAGGCTATATTCACTGCATCGTCCAAGACTTGTCTGTATTTCTGTAAAGGTCCATCACTGTTTTCTTCCTGAACACTCTTGTTGAGTCTTTTGCTGCTGAACTTAGTTTTGTTCGTTACTGAGTTATAGCAACAGTACGTTTTGCTACATAAACATAGCATTTCAGTACATCGGAATTCCTTTTTGAATAATCCAGGCTCACGCTTGTCATGTTCTATATGTTTATCGGAACAATCTCTTTGAAAAAAATACTTAAACTATTAGCATGAAAAAAATCTGTACAATCATTACTTCTCATCTCATTCCAAATACTCCTCATTTCTGGTTTAATGCATTCATAGAGATTTTCATGAGCCAGTGCCAGATACAAAGAATCAGTGTCCATTTCAAGCTCCTCAAATTTCTGAACATCACAGAACTTGATAAAGAAGTTGTAGTAGAGCTCCAGCATTCTCAGTTTTGCATACTGTAAGATGAAGAATCCAACAACTATTGGTTCACGATGCTCAACAGTGCTTTTCACAAGCTCAACCTCATATATATCTATCGAAACGTTGTTCAATCTTCTAAAAAGACGGTTATTAATAGCCATATGCGTCTTTTCATCGTTAAGATAAAGAGTTTCTGTGTGTCGACTTCGATCCATAATCTGATAACCATACGAGCTGTTCCCAAGTAATTTCATAGTTACAGCAACAACGCTAGAGTCCGCATTTTTATCAACTTCTCGTCTTGCATCAACGGCAGACTGTACAAAACCGTAGAAACATTTTTGCGGGATATACTCAAGGAATTTGTGGATTTTGGTACAGCGGAGACACAGCTTCAAATAAAACTTTAAAACTGGTGTTATGACTATTCCATTGTTTAATTTGTAACTCGAAATCAACCTTCGTTGTGGTTTTAACAATAACGCGTTTCTTTCAACATAATCCAGCATGAATTTACCTATATTCTCTCTCCCAACATCACATTTTTTGAAAATTGGAGGAAAGTTTACAAATCGTTCACGAAGCTCTTCAAGAACTTCTAAACCACACTGTACATAACCGAATAATTTATCTTCGTGTATCCGCATCAACAACGTCTCGCTGCTCAAAGGTAATTTGTAGGGGCAATTTTTTCTAACGTGGTTCTTCAACATGGAGATCTGCTGAACCTGATCCCACCATTCACATTTTCTCATCTCTATAACTTTATAACCTTTCTTTTCTACGTAAAGTTTTCGTAACTTATCAGACTCACGCTTCCAGATACCAGTCTCAAATTCGTCCTTACCAAGACTTGTTTGAGTTTTTTTACAGGGACAGAAGTGGTAGTAGCATCCAAGGGCTTCAAAAATTGCAAATGCCATCCACAGTAAAAGAATCAATTTTTTTCTGTTTTCCAGTCGGATAGAAGCTCTCAATAGAACATTCGGGTCTGGTGGCCTGATAGAAAGACATTACCATATTCTCAAACTTCCTGATTTTGTTTTGACGAGCTTTGAACTTTTGAAGATCGCTATCAAACTCCCATCTAGTACAGAGTCCAATTGGATTGGCATCGCTTGGCACATTGAGAAAGGGTTTAATTGGCTAGCATCTATTCCTTTACAGAAAGTATTGCTTTACAGACATTGTTTGACCTCCGGATGAATGTTTTGTCTACAACAGCTTTCCTCGTAAACACCTTTGATGAACCACCAGTCATTTCACTTCGTATATTCTCATGCAAGTCTGTGTCAGCTTCGATGAAAGGGTAAAACTTTCTATCCATCGATTTATGAAGACAGATATTTGATAAATTGGGTAGCGTGCAACCGAGCATTAACATATCATTTTTCTGATCGTGGTAAAATTTCATCATTTTCCTCATTGCTTGCAAAGTTGGTAAAAACATCTTTGTTATTATACCAACAAAGGAAATCTCGAAAAGTTTTCATTTTCTCCACCTTCCACAATTCTTCTAGGAGAGCATAATTTTCTATTCCAGTTGTAGGGTTTTCTTTCAGTACCATTTCCCGGAGAACTACCGACTCATCTTTTCCAGATTTAATCAACTGTTCGAACTGAGCAAAATCTTTTTTCAGTGGATTTAGGTTTTTCAGTTTTCCGAAGAAGGAATCCCCAAATTTGAAAGAAATAAATTGATTTGCCTTCTTGATTACCGTAGGTGTAACAGCTTTGTCGTTAAGGAGATGAGGAATGAGATAGTTTTTGATTAAATTCAGATCATACATTCCACTGTTGAATCCAAAAACTGGTAGAGTGTCATCATAATTATTGAAATGACGCTGGAGATTAAAGAGCTGCTTTTTTTGGTATCGTAAAAAATTTTTAGATGCATTACTATCTTCTGTTTCACTACTGATATTTGATTGAGTTTCGAAAATAATTTGCAGTCTGGAGGAAACATCATTCAATCTGGTTTTGATCTCTGCTTCCACCTCCAAGAACTTGGATTTCACATCCACCTTGTTTTTTGCTGCTAGTATTTCCAGTTGAGCTACAAAAGATATGATGAGACGATTAGGATTTTTTTTCGCATAAGAAAACTGGTTCGTCCAACAAATTTGAAGAGACTGATACCGATACAGGTACATGAGTACCAATCCATGATGTTGTCGACGTGTTATTGATATCCACTGAATGAAAACATATTGCTTCGAAGTCGAAGACGGCTAAATTTTTGAAGAGAGGATCAATTTCTGGATAAGCAATTGAGAAGTTGTCAAGCTTCTCAAACAGTGTTACCCGCAACGAATAAAGACCTCGCGGATAGACATTTTTCACTCCTTCTTTACAAGTTTTCAAGTGACGATTGAAGTTTCCGGAATGGTTGAAAAAAACATCACAGCTGGAACAACGAAACTTCTTGAAGAATTTGTTGATATCATTAACATAACAAATATGGTTGTTATACAGAAGCAATTTGATGTTTTTATCATATGATTCAACGCTTCGTCGAACAAGTTCACCAATAATTTCTCCATCTTCAATGTCAAAATCTTAGACGAAAATATTTTGTTTTATTAGTTCTTCAATTATAGGAATTTGATCAAAGGAAACACCTGCAAAATGTTCGGGGTCGGAACCACTTGCAGTAACAAAATTGTGAAATATTTTAGTTCATTTGGTTCAACATCTATTGATCCAAAAAAATGAATTGCAATTGCACGGAATAAACACAAATTATCGTTATATGGTTCATCGTGTCCATTTGAAACGAGACAATTAACCTCAGGGTTCCTTAACAATGGCTCTGGAAGAGGAGTATCATTTCAACCCATAGGTATATTTGTATGAAGCGCCGCAAAAACGGTAGCATTTGTAATTACTGTGAATTGCCATTTTGAGTTTTGACGTTCTTTTGTACATGTTTCAATCCAGTCAAGTTTCTCGATTTTGTTGTGAAGGTTTAGTTAATTGTTTCTATTGCTCAGAAGAAAAGCTTGATCCAGGAGTAAGTTTTTCTCATGCCGATAATAATATCGGTAACCATTTTCCTCTATATTTTGCATAATAATACCCAATGCTAGGTTAACTTTTGCAGCACATTTAGATTTTGTGAAAAATTCATCGAATTTTTCATTGATCTTTTTGTTGTCCAAATCCGATAAACTGAAGTTGAAAACTTCTTGTCTGCCATGCTCAGCATGCATATCATCAAGTAATTGTTGACAGGCTGCCAGTTCTTGGTTCAAAGGCTCGCTATCGTTATCAACTTTCTCCATAATCTCACGGACACGGTTTACGTTTGAGGATCCAATTTTTGTGCTGGCTTGATGTACATTTTTTCGGTGAAGTTGCAATGAGTAGAAACTTGGGAACTGTTTCTGACAGACAAAACACTTGTTCAGTGTATTACGAACTTTTGATCCGTGAGCCTACGCAATATGGTATGACAATTCTGCAGCATTTTTTGTCGCAAAATTACCATTTCTTTTTCTTACAATAAAGCGTCCCCATCATACATGTCTTCCTGTGGCGAGCAATATGAGCCTTTACAACAGATTTTCCACATTTTTCACAGTTGACGGGTAGGTTTCGATCTTTTGCAGGCATTTTGTTATAACTGGGTAAGTTTAACTATGGAATGAACAAATAGATGTTTTATTGTCGAAAGGTATTGACATCTGAGTCTTAGAATATGAATAAGCAAATGTCTCTCAAGTTCTGCAGAATTTCAAGGTGAATTCATGACTACATGCGAACAATAAAGTTGATGTAATTCTTTATTAATGAAAATAGATTTTAATTCGAGTCGTCAACCAATCACAGCAAAGTTTACAAAACTTCCGGAAATTGCGACAGCCATTATTCTTGTACACAACTTCAACAACCCTGATTTGTTTACTTTATGTCTAGACACAATTTGTTCACAAGCAATGAAAACAACCAAATCTTACCACAGGTTAAAGATTGTAGAACTTCGAGAAAATGCGACAGGTTTGATTTGTTTGCGGAGCTTCGGAAAAACCAGACAGCCTTGATTTGTTTACTTAGTGTCTAGACAGAATTTGCTAACAAGCAATTAAAATAATAAAAATCTAATGAATTTTCATCGTAGAACGACCATGAAATTTTGTTTACTCAGCGTTCTCAACTCAACTCAGTAATTGATAGAGGTAATTAACTATTTGCTCACTCAGTTTAGTCTCTTACTATGGTTGAGGATATGTACGAAAACAGTCCAGAAAACTTCAAAAAATTTCAGAAACGATCCAAATACACTATTTGCGACACAGAACCAAACCTACAAGATTTTGGAATAGAAGATTATGCGTAAGGTTATCATTCATCTTCGACTGTTATGGATGGTTTTTTTTTGGTTCCAGCCGTTGGCATCTTATTTTTGAGAATACAAGTTTGAAAAATAATATCATTTTTTCTTCGTATGCTGCTGAAACAATACCTTGTCTCGTGACTTGTTTCAAATTCTTTACTTTGCCTACGAAAAAAAGTTTTGTTACTCTTGGTGCTATTGTTTCTCGCTTACATGTTGCTGTGGAGTATTTGTCAAAGTTTAATCATGTTTCAACCAACAAAACTACAAAACAACTTCATTTGCCTAATCCTGTAAAAAACTATTAACAATTACTACAACTTCTAGCAAACATGCTTCTACTATCCCCGATGTAACTATAAAACAATTTTGTCAACTAATGCTTGGTGAACATTCATCTTCTCTTCATCAGATTATGGATATTCTTTTGAGTGGACAAGGGAGTTTTGTACGAGAGACTTCAGACTATTTAATAAACTTCCAATTCTGTAAAAGTTCTAATGACTAAAAAAGTGTTTTGGTAGAAAAGTTTAATTGATTTTTACTCCATATGTTTTACAAATGCTAGCAATTGC
Source organism: Convolutriloba macropyga (assembly GCF_964194025.1). NCBI lineage: Eukaryota > Metazoa > Xenacoelomorpha > Acoela > Convolutidae > Convolutriloba > Convolutriloba macropyga. The sequence continues at coordinate 56,796,133 of NC_134475.1, read as the reverse complement.
AATTCATTTACATCTACTACAAAAGGAAATTTACTGCTATAAAAATAGTGCGCAATATAAATGCAAAATAAACCACACAGTTGTGAGTCTGCTGATTGCAGGGGTGATTGAAAATCTCTCATGTGCTCCATAATACCCATCATCATATGCAAATCAGTATATTGCTGTAAACGGGAGAAAAAATCTTTTTAGGCAGTCAGAGGTAGTGCTAACGGATCCGCAAAGTATAGTACGGGGTATGCGTAGCGTTTGGCAAGCATCACCCAATGCGTTCCAAAAGAATCGGCTCGTGATGCATTTACAATTATAAAACTGTTTACAAGTAATTTTAGGGGATAATTGTCAGCAGCATAGAAACCTCGAAATTTGTTTTTTAGATGCTTGCATTTTTCAAATTTGAAAAAAAAAATTGATCTTCGTCCATTAGTTTGCGTCCATAGGCAGAATATTTTTGGATACGTTTCTTGCAGAGTCAATATACACCGTAGATGATTTTGCGCCAAGAAAGAAAACTTCAACGTTGTTTGTTAAAGCTGTATCAAATTTCAGCTCCACCGATATAGAAGAATTTGGTAGTTCAGGATGAATGAAATCATGTGTCGCTTCTTGCGTACTTGTCAGGTCGAAAACCATTATAAAATGGTTTGAAAATTCACTCAATGTTATTCCATGACCGTTTTCTACATAGGCCAATGCACTCATTGAATTGTAGTACAAACGCTTGTTGTCAACTATTGACATTGGTGTACCAGCTGTAAGGAAACCGTTTCGGAACACTGTAATCTCACGCAGCCCAAATTTTCGATAGCTGAAGGGATTCACTGTATTATTGCCAATGAAAGCATCACCAGCACACAATGCAATTATAAGTCCTCTTATTGGTTCTTTTGTGAAGATATCTTCATGCTTCCAACTTTGCTGACCCGTTGTCGCAAGAAAAAATTTCGTTATTACTTCATTGTATTGATACATTGCGGGTGTTCTCAAAAGTGTTTTCTCAATGGCTCCGAATAGTTGTTTGATACTGTCATCTTTCTAACAAAAAGATTGGCTTCATCAATTTTTACTTTGTAATTTTTGCCAGCTGTTTCTCTTATGGTAGCAAAATCATCTTGGGATCTTCGGAAGGAACATCTCAGGGTAACTCCACTTACTAAGTGTTTTTCGCACGAGAAAAAAATCAACAGCTAATTTTCCGTAACGAGTAATTTGAGCTGATTCTCTCGCAGCCTGCTTTCTTGCATCTTTTATTGCATTAGCAATTGCGCTGGGGTTTGCTTCATACTCATAACCTTGACACTTTAACCAAGTATTCTTTGCATCTGTCCCATGCAAAAATTCTGTTTCTATGAAAATTTTGTGAGCATAGTGTCCATTGGCAGAAGAGTTTTTTATTCCATTTGCAGAAACGGTGCAGTCGGCAAATAGGGAATGAAGGACATTATTCACGAAAAATGCGGCATCAGTATTAGCGGGATCACCCTATATCGTAAACCAGTTCCATCAACATTTTGTATTCGGCATTTGTTTTCCAAATAAATTTTCTGCAAATCAATGAAATTGTTGCGATCACCTACAACTTCAAATTCGAGCGATGATCCAGAGGGAGAAAAAATTGGTCCAGTTTTTTGCTCAAATGATTGATCAAAGTTAACTAGCAAAGGTGGTTTTTCAAATAAATATAAGGAGCTATGAGTAGCTTCGGAAGGTATTACAATATTAGTTTGCATTTTTCACTCTCGAGAAAAAACTCCTTCTTGGTTGTAGTTTTCTAGAAATGATTTTTTTAGTGGAAAGTTTTTTGTAGGTTCGAGGTTTAGCATAGTGTTGTCATCGACGTTTAATCGCTTGCCGGCCCCGTGTTATGCATGTATGGAAAGAACCACCATCTTGTTTGCAGGCTGTTTTTGCAACCGCGTTTTTCAACGCCTGCTTTGCCGATTTTCGTTTCATTGCTACTTCAACCAACTCAGGTGCACCCTGCACTAAAAACTCTCTACCAATTCTTTTGGCAGCAGGCCATATAATTTTTCTGGCCAAGGGTAAAGCAACTCTTCTAATACCTGCAGCGAGGGCTCTAAAGCCACTTCCTTTTTGACGATAATGACCAGAGAAAGGTGGCATTGACTGTGATGCTTGGTTGCTGTAGTAAGCCTCCATTTCACTCGATTTTTTGAAACTTTAAGCTTACTATCACTTTTCCTGTACCATTAAATGGAATAAGTTTTCCGGCTTCCTTCCTCAATTCTACTTTAATGTTCTGAATATTGTTAGAAAGTATGAGTTTGTAATCCAGAATTGTAAATGTCTTGTGATGAATGGGTGTAACAGTGTTTATGCTACCATTTTCCAAACGTCTTTCGGACTCAATTACTTTAATTACAGGAGCTCTCACGTCTCCAATGTTCTGATATTCTATGACGTCTATGTAGACAAATATCAATTGTGAGCCACAGGTTAGGTCAACTGGAAAATCACTTTGGTGTCTATTTATGAAGCCGAGAATACTTGGAACATCTTCATTTTCAAATGAAAAACCCTCATTCGCTCCGAATTGTAAAACCAGTTTATGAGTAATTTTGTCAAAAGTAAAATCAAATTGTTTAAACTGAACAGTTCGCCTAAGTTCATCCATTAGTTGATCCAACTACTGTAAATGCCTTTGCGAATTTTTCTAAGGTGTCCACTGCGATTAATTGAGGCGTCGAGTTCGGCTCCGGAGTTTTTATAAACGACTAACACGTTTGAATTGACGTTGTTGATGTTTGATGGGAAGGATATTGAAGATAAAGCTACTTGCCATTCTCCATCCAAAACAAGTGGTTGAGCAAACTGGTTACGGAATTTTGCCATTGTATTTTCACCAAAAATTTCCATTGATGCGTTGGATATTAAGTCGATTGTGAATTCTTTGGCGGGATTCATTTTATTCGTTTAACACGTTTACTTGGGCTAATTCCGGTTTATAAAATAACGTTGGGTGCATCTATAAGATAGTACGTTGGTGGACTCACAGTAGCAATTTTGAATATCGTGAAAACTTCGTTTGTATAATTTTGTTTATAACCTTTTCTGAACTTTTCGTCGGGCTTTGCAATCCGAACAAGGTCTCCTTCTTTGTATTTTGTTTTGTACTTTTTTGTGTCGATTGCTAGTGATACTAAAAATGGTTCATGTTTTTTGAACACTTCATTAGGTGCTAATTGGGTAACCCGGTTAACACAACTGTTTTTTGTATTTACAAACTGCGGCAAATCTTTAATATATGTCCCAGTCCATTTTTCCTCCAAATATTTGTAAATAATGTTTTTAAGCGACCGAATGTTCCTCTCTGCGAAGACTGACTTAGTTTCGTTTTCTGTTGTGTATAAATGAATTCCCTTCTTTTCACAAAATTTTTTGAAATCTCTTTTGAACTCTGATCCCATGTCTGTCCCTACTTTCTCTGGCTGTTTCTTCTTGATCATTTTTTTGAACGCCTCAACGGTATCTTTTGCATATAAAGCCTTCATTGGTTGAACTCGTAAGTAACGCGATAAAACATCCACAGCCACTAACAAATATTTTACGCCATTGTTGTGTCGTGCTACTTTATCCATATACGCAACATCGACAGACCAAATTTCGTTTATTCTGAATGCAACAGCTTTCAGTCGGGGGAAACCTTTTCTGATTTGTTTGTATTTCGTGTAGGGGGCTTTAGACTGAAGATAGCGAACAATTTTGCTTCTGGTAAAACCACTTGTTTTCTTTAAATTAGCAATGCTTTCAAATGCAGCACTGCTTTTCGTGTACAATTTGTCTAATTGTTTAACTTGATAGGAAGTAATTTTCCCAGAGGTTTGTTGGTTTGGTTTCTTTTTCTGCTTCTTCAAAGCTTCCCTTGTCGTTGTCAGAAGCTTTTGCTTCTTTTCTGCGGGATTTTGAATCGATTTCTCTGACTGACTCATATTCCAAAAATTGCAGTTTCTCTTCAGATGATAAATTTAAAAACTTTTTGGCGTACGTGTTACAAGTCAAATGTGGACCAATATCGAGAAGCGCTAATATATTGAATTGTTCGAAATATAGTTTACAAGTGGTTTGCTGTAGATTGTAAAGAAATGTAGCGGCAAGAACGTCCGTATTTGAACCTCTGATAAGCAATCCAAGGACACAGAATTTGATTCCTCTATTATCTCCAGTATTTTTCTTGCTCTTTCAAATTTTATACCCTTCAAGATTCTAATATCATTCAGCACTCCTTTTCCGATAGTTGATGTGTTGTCTGTCGTAAATGATTTCTCCATAGACTCGTTTATTGTACTTCTATCATCCACTGGAGCGTCAGTTTGTTGTTCTTTATCCTGTTGGGAGGCAGAAGGAGCTGATGGTGACTTGTTTCTCTGGAGAAGTGATATTTGCTTGGCTGGGTTGTGAATGTTTTTGTTGCTGAGTAATTGAGATATATGAGGTTGCTGTTTTGTATGCATCTGCTTAGGTATTAACACAAACTCTTCAGTATGCATTTTGTTCCAGATACTCTATGCAGGGTATTGCTATGAGTTGAATGAGATTGTTGCCCGAGGGAGATTGAAATATTTTTAACCGTTCAGTTTTCCCTACTTTTCTGTTCGAAAGTGTACGCAGAGTTTTTTCAAATTTTTTTAGTTCTTTTTTATTGACTGGAACAACCCCAGAGAGTACGTTCATCAAACATTCACTAAGAAACCAATAGAAGTCGTTGTCTCTGACTAATTTGAACTCAATGTTGGAGTTCCTGTTTGTGTTATTTGCCCACTGCCTGAGCATAAGCAAAGGTTTCTTTTTCATTCGTAATTGGTGTGATGACAGCTTCTTGTGCACGAATGTGAAAAAATTGAAGGATCAGGTCCAATAAATTGTGATGCAAATCGTAAACCCTGACTGGTTTTGGGACCGAGATCAATAATCAAATGTCCATATGGCTCAGCTGTTGCTAATTTATAGGCATCTTTGAGTAACAGGAGACAATTCAACTGCTTGCCAAGGTATTCGATTTGTTGAATGTCGCGCAGAGTCTTCAATAATATAATGTGTGTTGTATTCAAGTCAATTGTTCTCGACAATTTGCTTTGATGAAACAAATTATGCTTAACATATAAAACAAGAAGTTTACGATGGCGTCCAGATGTAGCTATTTTTACAAACTCTTTGTCATTAAAAATTTCCACGCATGAGTCGTCACAAATAAGAAGACAGTTCGAAAAATTCTTCGTTATCTCCAATCCTGAAAATTTGATGAATTCAATCCGTGCTATGCTACCTTGCATTTCTCTGAACAGTGGTTGGAACTCTTTTTAAAATTAATAAATTTTCTCAAAACGTGGATGAAAACTGTTCCCCTGCAGCCTGTGAAAAATCAGCTCAGTTTTACCGCACCGCTGGGTCCAACAATTGACATAAATATCCTGTCATGTGTCAGAATCACTTTGTTCATAGTTTTGGATTTGGCAAAATATAACCTACTAAGCTTGACAACAATGCAATCCAAATTGATTTTTCTTCACAACTTTCTGACAAAAGAGAAAGCATAGTGAAGCAAAGGATGTTGATTAGAACTATGATACTGACTTGAACAAAAAATATTACTTCAGACCGTGGCACCGATGAGTCGGAACAGCAACGCCATGGAGGTCTCTCTTTGTTGTTTACATCAAACAATAAATTGCTAATACCCGCATCAGCCTCGTCTTTTTGATGCATTTGAAAATTTTTTTTGTTTCAAAAGTCAATTGCAACAAGAACGATATAAAATATCAGATATGTAATTTATTCACTGTTTTCTATGGGAAACTGATTTATATACCAGAATTCAAACAAATTGAAACCTTTAATATGACTTTTTATCTCTAGTTTATAACAAACAGTTGATGAGTCATTTTCTTTATACGATGGCTGACTGAAGACTTTTTCAACTTCGGGGTGCTCCAAGACATAAAACCGCAACTCATTCGGAGTGTCTTTCAGAGTTATCTCACGTTCCGGTAGTAATTTTTTTAACCTAAAGTGAGGAACTTTTTTGTCCGCCCATTGCTTCCAACGTGGGATTCGCTGCTCTTTTGGTGGCGGCGGTGGCTTCTGGTTTGTTTTCCTCATAGCCATAATTGAACTGATTCCGATGTTCTTGAGCTCTCTGTTTATTTTTTTATTTTTCACATACAATTGAAAATGGTAGAAATTGTCAATTACAGGGAGGAAAGCTCTGAAGCTGTCTAGTTCTTGCGATGTAACGTTTTGCTGCTGAGCTATAAAGCGAGTTGAAACGAGGTTGTGCTGTGTTTGGCTTATTGTTGAGATAGTTCACTCGGTTCTGTTGATCACTTGAAAATTTATTCTGCATTGGTGGAGAGGGATCCTGAACTCTGTTGAATAATACTATCGGCTGATTGTCAAGAGGAGTCAAGCAAGTGAATATCTTCAAGTTGTCTGACAGATAGGTTGTTAAAGTTTCCGTCTCTTCTCGGTGCATCACTTTGTGTCCACTGTAAAAAATTTCTGGCTTTACGTTCTGCACAATGATTGAATACCTGACAGTCTGCTGTAAAATTATTGGAATGTAGACTGCAAGAAGCAATTGTTTCCTCTGGAATTATTTCTGAAATGCGGGGACAGTTTAAATCTTCTAGATTGTAAATTTTTTTCTGTAACAACTTGTTGAGGACCTCACACTTTTTGGTGCCTTTTGCAAAAAAATAAATTCCGTGTAAATCGGAAACTGAAACTTAGACAAATTGTTTTCAGGTCACTCTAAAGCGTATCACCGTCGTCCCAATCGAGACCGTGCAGGTTGTGTGTCAGCCAATTAACAGTTGTCGTGTGTCGGTAATTTTTCAAAGCTAACAGGAGGTTTGAAAAAAATTGTATCGTAGTAACTGCAACACAAGCTGAGTTCTTTGATAATGAATCCAATTGACTTCCGTTTGAAACCTTCGAGATCGAGAAAAACAATATTTGCGGACTTGCTTCCAAAGTTTTTAGCATTCCAGCTCACGGAATAATTGGGAATGAAAAACTTTCACTGATAGCACAAAGAGTATTCCTGTCAAATGTCCAAACAGACAATTATTTAC
>NC_134475.1:56776542-56784042 GCF_964194025.1 Convolutriloba macropyga | reverse complement strand
ACTTTCCAAAAAATTTAGAGTGAAATTTCCAACTCGAAAAAATTCGTAACGTGCCACATTTTAGGTTAATTTTTAGTCATTTTGCCGGGTTCTTTTTTATGCAACCCAAACGCATTCAACACTATCAATTAGCACCCTTGGGTCAGAGTAGCTTATAATTATGGGTTTTCAGGTGTTTATGAGCAGTTTCAGAGCCACTTTAAGCCAAATTTTAGCCGAGAATCGACATTTTTTAATTTTTCAGGTTTGGCAAATGTCGAACAATATCACTAGGGACAAAATCCTTAAAAGAAAAAGCAAAATCTTTAGCGGATGTGTTAAAAATTATTTTTTTATATTTGATTTCAAGTTTGTACATTACCGCGTCAAAAACTTTTTACTTCTTAAAACTTTTTTTTACTTCTGAAAAGTTTTTACTTCTTAAAATTTCAGAGTGAGAAGCTACTTTTGATATTCAGTATACTCGTTAAATAGATTAAAAACTAAAACTTAATTAATTTACGTTTTGATGTATTTTTTACACTCAAACAGCCTCTCATATAATTATTAAACCATCACCCAGCTCTTAAAATGAACGCCCGCATCATTACTAGAATGCGGCATGACTTCATGGAAACGAACACAACGCATATGTTTGAAAAAAAACTCGGACCGAACTTCGAGTCTTTACCAGTACTAGGCAAGTTTTATTTCGTTTCCCAGTACTTGTTAAGTCTAGAAGCAAGTCCTACAAGTCTGGCAAGTCTTAGCCAAGACTCGGATGACACTCTGAAGTTGATTCTCAAGTCAAAACAAAATTTCCTAAAAAATTTCAAGTGAATGTTCCGAGCACAAAAAATATTGTACCGTGCCACGTTTTAGGAGTTAATTTTTAGTCTTTTTGCCAGGTTGCTTCTTATGCAACCCAAACTCATTCAACACTGTCAATTAGCACCCTTGGATCAGAGTAGTTTTTAATTTTGGGTTTTCAGGTGTTTATGAGCAATTTTCAGCCGTTTCACAGATTTTTAAGTCGAATTTTAGCCGAGAATCGATATTTCTTTCTTTTTCAGGTTTGGCAGTTGTCAAACAACATCACTAGGGGCAAAATCCTTAAAACAGGAAGTAAAATCCTTAGGGGGATGAGTGTTAAAAAACATTCTTTTTATTTGATTTCAAATTTGTGCAATACCGCATCAAAAACTTCTTACTTCTTAAAACTTTCTCTTACTTCTTAAAAGTTTTTACTTCTTAAAATTTTAGAGTGCTAAGCTGCTTTTGATATTCAGTATATACTCGTTAATTAGATTAGAAACTAAAGCCTAATCAAGTTTACGTTTTGGTGTACTTTTTTCACTCAAACAGCCTCTCATAAAATTAATAAACTGACACCCAGCCCTTAAACTGAAGGCGGCATAACTTCATGGAAACGAACACAACGCATATGTTTGAAAAAGAACCCTAGACAGTTCTGTATATTAACATATGAAAGGTTTCATTTGGGCCATAAATCGTAGTTCAGAGCGCAAGAAAATCGACAAGCACGCAAGAACGAATTGATATAGGACGTACTTTACGTCTGGGACGCTCCGAACCACCATCGGTCTTGAGCGTCAGCCTGTCTATCTCTATTCTGCTTTCATTTCAGGTCCACAATACCTTGCCTTTGCCTTGCTTAATGTGACCTACTAAAAGTTGAACTCCGACATTAATTTGTGTTCAAGGTCAAATGCATTTGATCTGATCACTCAAGAAATCGAGATGCTTGAATGGACTGCCAACGACCTTTTGACATTGATAGACTGCTGTCAATCAAAGTGTGAACAACTTGAACTGGAGTGTGAACAGGTTAAACAAGACAATCCGAAAGCTTCCGAAGAAGAAATGGAGAGTTTGCTTCGACCTCATTTGTTCACTCTTAGTGCTGCAAAAGCTCAACTAAAGGAAGTGCATGAAAGAAAAACGGATGTCGTTGATAGACGGAAAGCCATGATGCCCTACTACAAATACCAAAAAGAGAACTCAAATGATGATGTGATAGACTTTTAGTTCATTTGAACTGATTTATCTTGTCATCTTATTTCTGATAGAGGATTGCCACTATTTTCCAAAAACTGCCTGAGAAATTTAGAGTAAATTAACATGCATATATTAATAGTAAAGCGCTAATTATTGGAAATAACATTTGGGATAGCTTTTTTGTTTCTTAGGGATAGAGACGAGATTATGTGAGGTTCGAAAAGGGGGAATAGAGAAAAATGATGAATTGAACTTATTCTCTTTTATGAGACATGTAAATCTACTAAATAAAATTACATGTGGCGAATGAAAATAAATCAGTTTCATATTGTTTGAAAGTATGAAGGAGTTATTACACCAATCAAATCTGGGTTAAAATGAAGCCCTACAATAATCATCAGACAAAAAAAGCAGTTCTCTAGTTATTTTACATCCCCTGTCTAAGCAATCAATACGGCTTAACTTCTCAAAAAATCACTTTTAACTTTTTTGCCTATCGCGCACGTGCTATTTATTTAAATAGCTACGTGCTATTTCACATGGAAATATTTTTTTGTAAATGGGGGTCATAAAAACAGTGGGACCGAAACAAAAATAGATCCAAGTGGCTTTTTAAAATTACCCTTCAGATTTTCGGATTGCTGGCTAATGGATTGAAGCTTCTAGATCATTCTCAAGGATGATTGATTGAAGTTATAAAACAAATGTTCTTTTAATGCACAAACGCATCCGTATCATTTTGACAAACTCGACACAGCAGTAGTTGTAAATGTCGATTTGTTGCGAATGTTAACTGCAATCGGCTGCCTTTTAACCAGAAGGGCCAGATGTCGAGGTGCGAACAGAACCATGATCGGAAACAACGCCATCGTCAAAATCAAAGGAGCCAGCAACACGTATGTGTCAATTTGCTCCCAGCCCAAAACGAAGTTGAAAATAGACCCGATACAAGTGCTTATGAAGTAATTGTAGATACAAATCGCGATGGATTTGCTATCATTCAACGCTTCAACGTGAACGTTTCTGGTTTCGAACGCCAAAAATCCCCCAAAGAGTAGCAGCAGAGCTTTGGTTGCGCCGAAAATGTAGAAGAAAACGCTAGTTTTCATGGTACATTGAAGTGCGCTGTAATGGGTCAACATTGTCGAATGATGACCTGTCATTTCCAATTCCCGTCTCGTTTCCTTCAATTCAGCCTTCATTGGGTCGATCACAGCCGCGGCTGTAAGAATCATACCGTCCAGAAACACCAAAACCATAATTGTAATCACCAATTGCAAATCACTGATTGTGATTTTCTGAGCACTTTGCTCTGTGAAGGCTTTGTATACTCGCCAAGTTTTGGCGAACAGCGCGCCAAAGGTCATTGTAAACCCTATGTTAAGAGATACCAGGTAGAAATAACAAGCGGCCAGGAAACAGTCATTGTCTAAAGTATATGCAGTTATGGACATTGACACAGCGCATAGGGTCAACAAAATTGACCCACAAATTATGAAATAGTTCACGACAGGTGACGTAATCTTAATGATTTTCTCGTTACGATGCACCAAATTGACTACCAGGATTACCAAACATAACAAAACGCTTAAACCAGCCGAACTGTTGTACAGCAATGCTGCAGTTTTGTTCACGGTTTCCGTGAGGTAAAGCACGCTTTGTAGAATGACCTGCGTTTCGTCAAGTGGAGCAGCTCCAGACTTCCAATCGGCGCCCAAAAAATTGAAATCCCCGGCCTCTAGCGTAAAATCCATAACTGTCACTCTTTCCGACATATTAACCCACTGTTCCAGTTTTAACTGGGGTGAAGCCAACACACGGTCGTTAAAACTAACCAGTCCCGAGATGCCGTTGAAAGAATCGCGATCGACGCTTTCCAAGAAGAGGGAAATTTTGTCAGTATTTTGTTCACGCCCGAGCAGTGACTCGATATTCCTGGCAATAATCCACATACAATCGTATACATAGAGATCCCAAATTGTAGCTTCTCTTGAAATTCCTGTCGAACTTTTGAGATCCTCAGTTGAAGAGGATTCAAGAGGTTCTGTGGAGGTCAAACCTGCGGGTCCGGTTTGCGATGATCCTAATTCAAACGATGGCGTTAGTATTTCTTGCATCGTTAGATAAAATTCATCAGAGGTCAGGCCGACGTCGGTTCTTGTGGCTGAAAATCAAAAGCTTCAAAGAACGATTAGAAAAGAAAAATGAAACCATTTTTTTTTTTCATTAATGCTAGTTAAGAACCATTTTAAAACTTCTTTCATTAATGCTAGTTTAACTGAGAAAGAAATTCCTATTGAGAGTGATTTTTCCCATTTTACTAAAGAATATAAGAGCATTTGCATGTACTACTTGTACACCACCCTCCCCCCTCCTTTCAAAAAAAACGAAGAGAACATAACTTGCCATTTTTCATAGTAACTCTCCGAGAAAAAAAAACATTTTTAAATTTACAATTTTGCATTTTCTTCGGTGGACTTTCTCAATATTTTTAGCACAATTTCAACCCAAAAATAAATAGTTTAATAAATTTCTAAATATAAATCTATTACAAATTTCAGTGCTTTCATGCGTAGTTTTTAGCTGATGACTATGTACAGATTTTCAGCACAGTATTCAGAAAATTATGCACTTTTCCGCGCATTTCTTTCATAATTTTGACAAAAAAATTTCACCCGGGCAGTTGTTAAACTGAACTCTTACCTGAGCCACTGTTAGGGTTGACACTGAGCGAGAATAGTCCATTACTCTCAGATTGTATCATCCAAATCTCATTACTGCGGCAGTGTGACTTGAGGTCCGCATTGATGAGATCCCAGGTCCATTCGTTGAAGAACCACACATGCTCTGACGTCATCAGACCAGCTCGGTAAGCTGCACAGACCAACTTGGCATGATTGTTGTACAAGAGCATTGTTCGGATAATTTTGACGTCCTTGACCTAAAATACTTGTTCAAATGCTCTCAGGCATTCTTGCATTATAATCCAAGAAAAAACTCCTAAAAAGCGCTCAAAAAGTTGTCATTTCCTATGTCGAAAAACCGATTCAAGCCAGTGAGAAAAAAGCAACGGTGTTTTGACCTTTTGTTCCTAAAAATACCGATCAAAAACGGTCATTTCTTATGTTTTAAAACAAAGTTTCAACTGGGGTAGAGACTTACCCGTAGTGTGGTCCCATAGCATTTTAGGGCTGATTCATTTTATCTGAAATGTTTTCAGAACTTATCCATACTATATCAAGTACGAAAATCGATTTCCGAATGCCAAGCGTATGTGCAGACTAACAACAATCTGCACAGCATGGTTTATTTACGGACCGTATTCTGTGAATCATGATTTATAACCTGAACTTCGTCTGTCAAGCATTATCTCATCATTTATAAACGTACCTTTGCATCCAATGCATACGTTATAGATGTACCTTTGCAATAAAAAGCACCATTTAAAAACCTACTTTTGTTTTATAATGTCAAATTGTAAGTAAAATGATAATACTGTCCTCTTCAAATTGTACAGAATATCTTAATTGTAATTGAAAATTTCGAATTGAAGATGAAATAATATTTTTAGGTGCATGAGATTACGGTTACGTCAATCACGGTTATGAGATTACAATTACGGTTAAATCTGCCACTTAGTCCTTTCAAATACGGCTCCCAGCTTGTGGCGGGGGGATAATGGAGGAATATGGACAGCAACAATAAAGCTGAAATCGTTTTTTCACATCAAACGTAAAGGATTATGTGGTATCAGAGTAATAAATATCGAGTTGTAATAACTATAGTTATAGTTAATTGTAATAGTTACCAAGTTAAACATCGTGGTTATGTTGAGAGTTCAAGTTCTTCAAGTTCCAGTTTTCACAATAATCTGATTAGCGTAAACTTTTGCATAAGCTAAACTTGGTTTCTACGGGGATCTTGCAATTCCTTATTTGTCATGCGAAGGCGATTACAACCGAATTTTTTGGCAAATAACGAGAACCCAAGTGGACTGAACTTGGAAAACTTTAACGTTGAAGATATGTCTGTTGAAGATGTAGACGCTTGAATGTAATATATGAGCTTGTCGTTCACACTGCAGAGATGAATAACCCCCTTGATACCTCCGCAAAATCTGTCTCCACGGCCCGAATGACAAATTGACAATCGAGCAGAGGTCACTATAGACAAGTTCAATGTGATCGTTTATACAAAAAAACCCACTTAATTTTCAAATATGTTTCAGATCTGTATTGTTATCTAACAGCAATTTCTAGCGGATGAAGTTGAATTATCATGGCAAACCAGAAAGTAATTATTGTTCCCAACAGTCACGATGTCGTACTCTCGGTATCTCAAAATTAGGAAAAGAATGCAGTGTATCAGAATGAAGATTTGCAGTCTGATGACAATGAGGAAATTGTTTGTTTGTTAAATTTGTTCTGATTATGCTATTGATGTCCTCTTGCATTTTTTGTGTTTTTATAAGCCGAGTAAAGCCCATCCATAAAATAGTTTTTCAGTTATACTAGTCCTTTGCTCTTTTACGACTAATTTAGTGTTGGTCTTTCAGAGGTTGTTTCAAGCTAAGATTGAGGTCACAGCCGGAAAGTCGATATGTCCTTTAGGTTTTTCGTTTTTTTTTATGCCTTCAGTCGACGTTTCGACCTTACTTTTTTAGCTACCTGATAACCACATACGTTGTTTAAAATCGCTCAAACTACAAATGTACATGATATCTGATTAGCTTTACAGTGCTACAGTAAGCAACAACGTGAGCATTACTACTGACAATGATATCCATTTTCCGTCAAGACTTTATTACATCACTTGTGCTTTCAATTTTATGATCCAAATTTTCAATGGCCCTGGAAATTACATCAACAATCCAACAATACCAACCATCTGCTATATCAACTGCCCAGTTGTACCGGCTATTACATCAAGTATCTAATAATAGGTTTTACCAGGGGAATGTAAAACAGCTGACTACATTATTGCCTGCAAAAACTAGCACAATAGTAAAAGTAAGCACTGCTGTTTTGGACATTGCTTCGATCAACAACTGAAAATTTGACTATTTCCAGGTTGAGTTCCCATGCTTTCAAAATTACATAGTCTGGAAACACAAACAAACAATGGTAATTCTGGACATGAACGCATAAAAAGTCTGATGAACACACGAACAGTCCGGTTAAAGCATTAAACAATGCTAGTTGTAGAACAAGCTAAGAAAAACAAATGCAATGATTAGGTTCCCGGAGCAGATCAGGACTGAATCAGTCTACAGACATTCTGTTTTTATTGTTCTAGAGAACTACGAAGTTTCAGTATTATTCAGTAAGTTCTAAGGAATGAATGAAAAGGGATCGAGTCCATACTCAGAAACTGAGAACAAACCCCCTTGAGTTATATTTGAAATCCATTTAGAGTTTGAAACAAGTAAAAGGTTTTGCAACTTCTGCGATTTAGAAATTGAAATTTTGGTGCAGCTAATCAGAAATGAATCTTATATAAGCT
>NC_134475.1:56760842-56776342 GCF_964194025.1 Convolutriloba macropyga | reverse complement strand
CAGTCGGTGTTAGATGCTAGAAGAGCGGGTGATGAAAATCCTAACTCTAGCGTTGTGGCTGAGACAATGAAATTGTTGGGTAACAGCTCTTATGGGTATCAAATTATGGACAGAAGTAGACACACAGAGACCAAGTACTTGAATGATGAGAAGACGCACAAAGCAATCAATGGGAAAATGTTTAAGCGTCTGAAGAATGTGTCAAAAGAAATTTACGAAGTTGAGCTTGCGAAATCGAAAATTGAGCATCGAGAACCTATAATAGTTGGATTCTTCATACTTCAGTACGCAAAATTACGTATGTTGGAGCTCTACTATAACTTCTTCGACAGATTTTGCGATGTGGATAAATTCGAAGAGTTAGAGATGGATACAGATTCTCTTTATTTAGCGCTAGCGCACGAGAACTTGTATGATTGTATTCGACCTGCTAAAAAGGAAGAATGGGGGACTTTGCGAGAAAAGGACTGTGATGATTCCTTCAGAGCAGATGCCTCACACAACTTTTTCCCTAGAACATGTTGTTCTAAACATAAGAAGCATGATAAACGGGAATCAGGTCTTTTCAAGGAAGAATTCAGATGCACCGAAATGATTTGTCTCTGCAGTAAAACCTATTGTTGCTACGATGCTGAGTCGGACAAGTACAAATTCAGTAGCAAAGGTCTGAACAAAAGAACTCTGGAGGAGACTGGAGATGGACCAATGGAAAAATATTGACGAGTGATGGATGAAATTATCAACCTTACTTCGACAAATAGAGGTTTCAGAACAATAAATCATTGTGTTGCTACATATGAACAGACAAAGAAAGGGTTATCCTATTTCTATCCCGAGCCAGTAGTTCTAGCTGACGGTATCCATACCGAACCCCTCAAATTGTAGAGCTTTTATAATAACTTTTATTATTCTCTAACATGTGATATTTTTATTATTTTGTCTTTGTCAATTTTTATAATTATGCTTTAAACTTTATACCAATTTAATGTAAATGTTCGAGTGATTTTGTATTTTGATGTGCATAATTTATACTGTGTCTGTTATCTACAACTTTTTCAATTCAATTTTTTCAAAAAAGCTGTCATTTTTAACCAATCAGAAGAGAGTAATTAGAAATTATTGAAAAAACGACGTAAAAATGTACAAAAATCTCAACAATTTTTCAAAAAATACCCCTAATCTTAATATATGTCAACGGATATAAATAATTTTAAAACATGTCGACCGCTATAGCTAATCTTAATACATGTCGACCGCTATAACTAATCTTAATACATGTCAACCGCTATAACTAATCTTAATACATGTCGACCGCTATAACTAATCTTAATACATGTCGACCGCCATAACTAATCTTAATACAAGTCGACTGCTATAACTAATCCTAATACATGTCTACCGCTATAACTAATCTTAATACATGTCGTCCGCTATAACTAATCTTAATACATGGCGGCTATACCCAATCTTATTACATGGCGGCTATACCTAATCTTAATACATGGCGGCTATACCCAATCTTAATACATGGAGATTCTATTCCTAATCTTAATACATGCAACCTATACCCTATCTTAATACATTGAGACCGCTATACCTAATCTTAAAACATGCAAATTCATTCCCTATCTTAATACGTTAGGGAGGACCCAAATCCCGAAAAATACGCTATACCCTATCTTAATACATGGGGGTCCTCACCCCCCCCGGGGACTATCACTCACTCTATTACTACTTACGTAAAAAGGAAACAGAAAATTCTTTTAATTTATATATTGCTCTTTAGAACAGCTTTTGAATGATAGCACTCACAGCTCTCTGCGATCAATATTTGGATCGACCAAAATTGGCTGAACAATGAAAAGAGAAAAAAAATTTGAGTATATAGTTCCTCCCTCCCACTAAAGTGTGGTCGGAAAAATTAACTAATTGGCATTTGATGTCCTTTTCGATGTTCAGGTACACTTTAAGTGTCAAATTATGTTTAAATGAAGGCATGTTGTTTAACAAAGACCTATCAGTAGAAGAATCAAGATTTTTTCTAAATACTGTTAGCCTAAAAAGAAATAAAAATTAACGATAAATGGTTCCTTATCAAACATTACGCAATGACATGCGCACGATTGGCTTCCAATGAAAGGGATTTAAACACAATCTTATGCAAATTTGGTATCCGTTATGAAATTTTTTGAAAGAAAAAGGTGTCTTAAATGTAAAATTTTTGCTTTCGAGATAGATATTTGATATCAACTGAAACATTTGAGAACAAAAACGTGCTACTGTAAACAATGTAAAAACAGCGCAATAGTGAACACATAAATTTTCTGCTTTGCCTTGTTATAATAGTGGTATTGCAAATACGCGCCCAGTAAGGATAACTTTCTGCACTGAAGACATCAACTTATTTGAAAATATATTCTAAACTTTTACCCGGAGAATTAAGCAAACATAGCTTCCCAAAAAACAATTATGAATTGTTTTAGCAGTTATCTTGGGTGCATCATTTTCTATAGAGTAAATTCGTCAGCAGCATTGTTCTCCTCAGGTATAAGTAGAACTTAATTAAAAAACTCAACAATTTTCCTTCGGCATTATAATTTAATAGGTGAAACAGCTCCATTTGAACTAAATAATTATCTTTTAATTCGGAAATGGCAATAATTTAACAGTTGTTCACCCCAAGTTGACAAGGAAAACTACACCGCCCCATTCAATTTAGCGGTTCCAAATCTGTCCACATATTTTGTATTTGCAGTTTGATTTTGAAAATTTATATCCGCTATTTTCTTACCGTTGCATTACAATTCAGTTTCTGACTGTTTGCTATTCTCAATTTTTTTCAGTATCCAAAAGAACTGGGTTTGCTACAGATCACACGGATCTCTCTTTGTATACCTGTTCGAACCGATAGGGAAACAAATCGGGGTCAAAGATATATGTCAAAGAGTTGTTTCTGCAAAAACATTTCAAGCTTAACTTATGTTGGTCTTGGGCTTCTGTGCTCGCGATTTCCAATAGCAGAAGCTGGGGTTGTAACAGTTGAAATGCAGCTCAAATAGTTCTTAGATACAGGACACAGTAACCAACATTTTACTGCTCACAAGCAACTTTCAAAAAAACACAGCAACAATTTACTGCTCAAGAATATTGAAAACGCAGGAGACATTAACAAAATATTTACTGCTCAAGTCAGCTGGTTCTGTGAAATTTTTGCTGATTTATAGGAAGAAAACCCCTTTCTTTGACTGCTTTAGATGAGTATATGTTGCTATTGTTATTTCCTCCTTCTCCCTCTTATCACGTGAGTCTATCTGTAACTGTAAACAGAACTATAACCATGACTAGTACTGTGACTAAACCGTTGCTCTAAGAGTCAAAAAGGGACAAAAATGGAAATTTAATATACAAAACTTCCCCTTCTCAGTTTATATGCTTTTATTGTCCTACGCAGGATCCGCAAGTTCAATTGAAACATCGCCAGTTCTGTTTTCCTTTCGTAAAAATGGGTTCGTCAATTGGTAGTACAGTAGCTAGCGTTATGGCAACCTTTTTGTAGACTATGCACTTTTGTTATAATTCTTGCTGATGGAGTTGCTCCGTCCGAAAGTTCGACGATATCTGTTTCTCGACCAAACTTCTTATATCCTCATTTGTCACTGTTTGATAGGTGCCGATTTCTGTTAGATTTAAATTTGGCCGTAAAACAAATTTTTGCTAATAGTTCAAAACTGGAATTTTTTTTCGGAAACTGTCCGGATAAGATTGGAGTAGGCTTGTGATTGTCGGTAGAGCTTGAGATGGTCAACAAAATTCACCGTGTACGAGGTAGAAAAATTTTGTTGCCAATGAAAATGTAGTTTGGGTAATGGCTCCCAACTCGGTTACATCAGATTTTCCCGTGTCATCGGTCTTGCTTTCAGCGTCTGCTCAATCAGACCAATGTTGTTGAAAGAACATCTTTCGTAGTTTTCGTAGTTACCCAACACTGAAAACATTGCCTTTTTGCAACATCTGACTAATCGCCCCATACTTTTCTAAAAAGACGTGCAGCGGGCGGATTGAATTTTTATCTGATTCACTGGTGAGCTAAATGTTCTTCAACCTGCTTTTGGTCTCATTTAGCAAAACGCTTTTGAATTCTTGATCTGCTCTAATGAAGTTTGCTTCGTTGTCCTGATCGATTTTATCGGTTTGACTCTTCGATAATAAAAAACTGTATAGTTGCAGTCAGAGAACTGACAGTATAAAACTTTGGGACATTATCTTTATGCATAGTTCGTACTGTTTGTCGTAAGATTAAACAACAGCATCCCTTTTCATTTCTGCACCCAGTTTTTACTGTTAAAGATCCAAAGTATTCTACTCCAAAATTTTGAGAACTGTTGAAATGTGAAGTTTTTCTGCGGATAGTTGCTCCATCACTGGCGCCGTTATTTTGTGTTTTCAACTGTGTTCCTGTTTTTGTTTTGGTAAAAACATCTTCTTCAATCGGTAGCACTGAAGCGAGCTTTAAAACAAGTCTTCCGTAGACTCCATCCTTCGTTAGAGCCTTTGTTGATGCAATTGCTCCGTCTGATCCTTCGATGATATCTGTTACCCGACCCAGATTGCAATATCCTCGTTTGTCACTGTCTTCGTCCAACCAATTGATTTCACCTTGGTGAAGATTTCTGTTTGTTTCATTTTTCTGTTGTTACCGAAAATTGAAAGTTGGCAATTACTCCTTTTGGAATAATTCTAAATAAAACTAGAATAAGCTTGTGATTGTCGGAAAACCTTCCGATAATCAAGGAAGTCAACCCGCACGGAGTAGGCCAATACTTTCCCACTGATTTAGCGTTTTCGTTTCCTCAGACTGCATCATAAAGGCTGTGGTGGGTATCTTCTCTTCGTCTAAGGTTAAAACATGTTTGACTTGTTCAGGCCATTCGTTCTCTGCCTGTCCGGTTAAGCAACACGCTTTCCTTGAGTTCGTCAACATTTTTTTCTTTTGCCAATATCTGCGTGATTGTCAAAACCGCTCACATGATTTCACTGTGAAACATCAATTGAAAACACTCAATTGGCAATAAACAGTAGTTGTTCACATTGAGAGCTATGTATTCATAGAAGTACGGTAGTTGAATTAAGCCATTGATGTTCCTCGACAATATGATTTTTCAACCTTATTACCATGATCGCTGCTGGTTTTTCCAAGCGTCGAGTTGAAAGTTGCCTCTTTTGAGCCACTCTGATTTTTTCAATTACAAATGCTTAGTCGGCTGAGTTTTCCTTTGCCTGGGAACCTAGATAAGCGACTGAACACATCGTGTTTTCAGATGCGTCAAACAAAGAAAGTTCAGTCTTGCTCTTTACTGTGTTGAAGTGTCTTCTAACGATGCTGGCTTAAACTAAAATGAAATTTTTTCCTTCCACTGTAGCTATTCTACTTCCTTATCCACTTTTCGATCAAATGCTCTTCAAGAGTAATCTCATGTGAAGAGTTTATAGCTGATTGAGAGTTTCAACAGCTTCTTACGGTATTTTTGAAGATTTGGTTAAACTGTCCATGTATAATTGATTTCGCTGAGATAGGAAATTGATATTCTTTTCGCTGCCGACTCGTTTGAGTTCGTAGCTTGCGCTGTTGGCTTTAAAATTGTGGCACTGACACTAGTAGATTTTTCTAAATTCAGTGATCTTTGGTCCCAATCTTGCGTTTGCAGAGATCTTTTTCAATATTACCTGTCCGGGCTTTGGGTCTTTCACGAAATGCGAAAATTGTTCCAACCAACCCTGGAAATGAATCAGGTACGACCAGACATTCAGGCTAGTTTTTCGGCTTGTCTTTCAGTCACACCTACTTAAATTTTCATGCAACACTGCAAACACGGAGTCCTTTGTCCCATTCTTTGTGTTCGGCGCTGGATGGTTTTGCAACTACCATTCATTTCCGAAAGCACAATTGAATTCTCAATTGAAAAATAGGTTCATTAATCCCCGGTTGTCCCCTATCTGTTCATTGTTGATGCTGGCCTAAAAAGTTTCGGTCCCTCGGTTATCTTTGCTGCAGTGGGCAAAACTGTCTCAAAGCTGAGCTGTAATTGTTTGGTTGATTAGGCTCTTGAACACTCCACAGTATTCCAACTTCAAATACCGCTCACCTGTAAATTTTGTTCTGCTCTCTAGTATCTCTTGTGCCTTTAGTTCCCTCTTGGACCCTCTACTGGCTTTTTGCTATGTATCAACAGGATTGATTATTTTTATCGTCTGTGCAGGAAAAATGACAAAAGTTTTGTCGTCTCATGCCATCATTGTTTCAACTGACTACCCATTACCCATCCTATTTCCGCCAGAACAGCGAAAAGTTCTTTTTGTGTTCCTGTCTTGTAGTCTAACGCTTTTTATAGTTTGTAGGCATCTTGACCCCAAATAATGCCAACTTTCAACAAATTTTGAGTTCTCTTTGCAAGTAAAATCGGTTGGTTGAATCTTGGTGTAAGTAAATTGAAGTCATAGATTGTATGGCCCAATAAAATTCTTGGTTGTACTCACCCCTTGTAGCGAGTGCACCGTTGAATAAAGTCCCCTTTTTATAAGATTTTTTTTGTCTTCAGATCCTTTGTTAAGTGTATGCCAGCTATATTAGGCGCATCATCGGTGCCTTGGGCTTGCATCTTCTTGGGAACAATTTAATCGATGAATTAAACTTTTGATTCCCTATTGAGGAAATTAAATGTATTTAGTTTGACATTTCTGCTCTGTAAAGAGACGTTATTTATCCTGAGAAAGCTTATAGTTACGTTACTTTGGTTTTTTTGGCTGCGTCTACCTTGATTGCGTGATAGACATCCTCCATTTGGTTTTCTGAGCTAAGCAATTTCCCATTTTGCTAAATTGATCTTTGCACCCGCATTTATAGCGCACCCTGCTAAATATTGATAGTTATTACTCGTATTTCTGAAAAATAGACAGTTCCAAAGACAATCAGCTAGTGGGCATTGATTGCTTTGCGTTGAATTTATCTCTATCAAGTTCCAAATCAAAGTAAGACTTTATGTTTTTAAAATCCTTTTATCCGTTTGCGTTGCGTCGGTCTTCTTCTTTGCGTTGTTCTTTGAACGATGAATACATTCACTTACGAATGCCATTCTTCCTAACCACTTTTCAAGAAGAATCAGATCAGGTCTATCTTCGTTGTAGTCAATTACATAAAACCATTATTTCTATTTGAGGTTTAGAGACAACATTTATATCGCAGGACTGCAAGCCTTCCTCATACTTGTATTGTTTTAGAAAATTTACGAAACTGCTCTAGTTATTAAGTATTGAATTAGGGCATGTGAATTGTGCGTTTTTGTAGGCCTTTATTAAAGCAACGTTTCAAGCTTGTTGCTAAGAAATACATGTGCATGGCCAAACTTCTGTTCTAGAAGTGAACAAGCTTGGATGTAGAATGACCCCAAAATTTACATATCTTATTGAATTGACGTCGCTTGACAACTTAACAGCGTATTCAAGTGGCTCATTTTGTCCCAGTTGGGAATACCACGCTGGCCATTGAAGGAGCCTGCCATCGAAAGATTTTAATTTAAGCTTTGTCAGATGGCTGCTGCTGGTATTGCCGTACATAAAGTTTCTTTGCAGTCGGCCAAACCGTTACGCTTACTGCTTGATGATCGTGTTCTTCAAGAACAATCACTATCAGACGTAACTGTGGTTATGTGTTTGCTGGTTCCTTTTTGAAATCATCACAAAATTGTTGGTATGACCTTTCAGGTTTATCTGATCGGTCAAGCCATGGGAATAAATCACTGGTCCCCGTCTCCATCATTTGAATGAGGAACGACTGCGCATACTCGTGATAGGATTATCGTCTGAGTCTAGGTCCTTTATGTCAAGGGCTCCGGCTCAGTACTCAAACAAATTTCTTCTTTTCTTAAAAGTAATTGCATGTTCAGCTCAGGCTCTTTTCTCTTTATTTCGAATTCCATTTGCTTCAAACGAAGCTAGGAAAAAACACCCTTGTATATCGCAGCAGGATTCTTACTTTTCCTTGACTTCTGGCTCTGGGTTTTTGTTTTCATTACCTTTCACCATTGACGAACAATTTTTTGATACGATTAGCTATGAAGTATTTGCAATCGCCCGCTGTTGGTTCCTCCTCATTGTCTGGAGAGTTGAACGACTTTGCTGATTGGACTTGTTTTCTTTCCGTGGATATATGGCTACCAAACAGCGTTTAAGTATGTTGCTGTTCTGGTTTATGTTTTCGAATTGAGATCACTTTCTTTTTTAAGAAGATGTCGACATCGGTTGTCAACCCCTTCTACCCGTTATTTGACTGCCTTTCTTGCTGGGGAGATGTTTGTTCCCTATCTTATTGTATCATTTTTGCGTATTTCAGTACAAGCTGTGCGCAGGTCCTAATTTGCTCATCCAGTTCGCTACGACTCTGTGAACGATTCAATTTGTTTCGGTAGTTTTTTTGCACCAGCTTGATTCTTTATTGCTAAACTCGTTGAGGAATTAGCTTTTTAATTCTTTCTATAACTTGAACAGAATTTTAATTTCTGCTGTCCGCAGACCAAATAAAACGGCCGCTCTCCCACAATTGATAGGGGAGGGTTATACACCGCTCAGATAGTTTTACCGAACATTTTAACGGATAATTTAAGTTTGCAGTGAGTTGCTATAACTACATACCCGCTATATTCTTACCGTTGCGCTTTACACTTCAGTTTTTGTCTATCGGGAAGTTTAGTATCAAATAGAACTGCGCTCGCTACAGATCTCACAATACGGGTTCTCTTTTAGTAAAACAGTTCAATACGATAGGGAAACAAGTCGAAGATATATGTCTGAGAGGTTTTCGTGCAAATATATTCGAAACTTAGCTCATTTTGGGTTTTAGCTTCTGTTCTCACAATTTAAAATAACAGAAGCAGGGCTTGTAACGGTTGATTAGCAGCTCATATATTTTGTAGTTGCATGACAAATTAGCAAAAACTTTACTGCTCAAACTTTACTCCAATACAAGAAACAGTAACAATTTACGGCCAAAGAATATTTGAAAGCAAGACACACTACGACGTTATCTACTGCTCACGTCAATTATTTTTTGCACTTTTATTTTGAATTAAGGGAAGAAAACTTTTTCTATTGCTATGAACCAACAATTGCGTTGACAACTGAAAATGGACAAAATGGATTCCTAATATAAAAGAGTTCACCCTCTCAGTTTCGGTGCTTCTACCTTTCTTCACATCAGTGCTGTGATCTCCATCACGATATTTGCACGCCAACTTTTTACACATTCCTGTGATTTTAAAGTCGACTCATCTCTGACCTCCCGGGTTGAAATTCTCTGCTCTGAAAATGTGAATTTGGGGCTGCAATGGGAGTTCTTATATCTTTTAGAGCTGCAACGGAAAGCTAAAGGGAAACTGATGCAACGGTGATGGTGTAAAAGATGAATTAACCTCCATCTCCTACGTCTTTTTGCCATGTAAGCTAAAATTTTACCCCTTGGCAGACAAAAAAGTGAAAGTGTAAGGGGTTCGATTATCTTTTTTCACATCGCTCTGACACCATTTTACCCCCTGGGCAGCCCAATGCAGCTCAAAACGATGTAGGAGACTTGAAGAGCTTTTTCCCAAAAAAATGTTCCCACCAATGCAGCCCCCTTTTACATCTTTTACCTACTTGGCATCATTTTACCCCCCCCCCCCCTCTCCACAAAATACGCCCGCCCCACACTAACTCATTTTACCCCGTGGAAACCCGAATAATACATTGTTATAACTCCCCAAACTCGCAAACGGAGGGTCTAGAACCTAAAACCTCTGTACAGTTATCTGGTTATGTTTAGCCTTCAAACTATCAACGCTTGCCCAATTCTCTATTGTCTACTTATATTAATAAAACTTGCTAGACTTACCCCCTCTCAACAAGTTACCCCCTCTGGTTACATCATTTTACCCATTGGCAGCCCAAATCTTACGAACTTTTACCCCCTCTGAAAAAATCACCCTCTCAATATTGAATTATTTCACCCCCATTGTCAGCCCAATTCTTAGTTCAGGGGGTTTATTTGTCAAGAGTCTACTCATTGCAGCGCACTCTTAATTTGCAATTTTGGTCATTGAGGTAATTCCTCAAAAGTCCACCCACAGCAGCCCTTGCAAACCACACTTAAGTCTGAATGTTGACAGGGGTTGGCGATTCCTCAAAAAAATGCTACATTGCAGCACATTGGAGCCCATACTTATATTTGCAATTTTGGTCAGAGGTTTAATTTCTCCAACAATCTTCCCGTTGCAGCCCACTCTTAAGTTGCAATTTTTACCAGCGGCGTAATTTTTCAAAAGTCCACCCAATACAGCCTAATGCAAGGCACTCTGAAATATCAAATTTGACCAGGAGGGATAATTCCTCAAAACAACTCCCATTGCAGCACATTGGAGCCCACACTTACATAGCAATTTCTCCCATTGCAGCCCTACCTTATATCGCATTTTTAACCAGAGGGTTACTTCTTCAAAAGTCTTCCATTGGAGCCCATTGCACGTGTTATTCCTCCCATTACAGTCCCTTCAACCCACTCTTATATCGTAATTTTGGCTAGGGGGATAATTTCTCAAAAGTCCTTCCATTACAGCCCGTTGCATCCCACACCTACACTGTATTTTCGGCCAGGGCTATAAATTGTTAGAGCTCTTCCCTTTGCAGCCCACTCTTACATTGCAATTTGGGCTCGGGAGGGGGGAGTAAATCCTCAGAAGTACTCCCAATGCAACCCATTGCAGCCCGCTCTTACATTCCAATTTTGGTCACGGGGGTCAATTCCTCAAAGGTAATATCATTGCAGCCCCACTCTTACATAATTTTACCCGCCCAAGACCAAATTACCTCGTCACTTGTACATCATTAGGCGTAGTGGAAAACCATGTTATGAAATGCGCACCAACATTTACGTTGTGCTATAGCGGCAGGAGAAATTGCATGACAAAATCAAATATTGCCATCGGGAAACCGTATTTCGATTTTAAAAGTTCGAGTATTGCATACTAATACACTCCCCAACCAAATACTGCCACTCTTACAACAAAATGAGAAAGTTTTGGGGAAGAAACTCGACCCTGGTTCACACGAAGATGGGTATTTTCTCGTTTCCCCTACCACCCGGACCCATGAAATTCAAATTATTTATTTTGGATCCCATAGGGCTAGGATGTTCTTAACATATTATGGTTAGATCAAAGGCAACACTTCTTAGATAGATAATTAAATGAACTTGAGACACACATTGTTGTTTTCAATAATTGTTTTGACAGGTATTCAAAGAAAATTTGCCCTTTATGAAATAAATAGCTCTCCAATAAAATTTATCTTCCTCAACTAAGTTTTAAATTTTTTGTACCCTAAGAGGAGCATGTTTGTTTATTTACTTAAGTTGTGATTAACATAACTCAGGCGTTGGAAAACTGGTGAAAACTAATGAATTTTAGATTTATGTCCAATTCGACGGTTTTTTTGTTTATTCTACACTCTATGGTTTTTATGGACTTGCCGTTTTTTTGTTTTCTGTACTTTAATTGGTTGTACGGATGATTTTTTGGAAGGCCGAATGGTTAGATAATTCTCAACTATAGAAAGAAAATATTTCAAAAATCTCTTTATTTTGTTCTTTGCAAGAATTTTGATCGAGGCATCTGCAAGAAAATTGACAGTCGTTAAAGTTTTTTCAATATTAAATATAGTTTAATTTTTTTGAACCTGTCTTTTATTTTTTTAATCGACCTTGATGATATCTTCTCCACTATTTTTCACGCCATCCTCTGAAAAACTGGGCAGTGGTGTTGATAACTTCTAAGTGTAATGCATTGCAGCTGCTTTGCCTTACAAAAACTGTGTTCGGAGAATATATGATAATTGAAACAAAAACAGTTTATTGCAAAACAGTTTGCGGAAACGTTTTTTTCGGCATAATAAAACACTACACTTTGATTTTTTGATAATTCTCGTGTCACTTTTTCTTGTGATTCGCCGCTAAAACTACTGGAATAAACAACTACTGAGGTATTTTTTCTCTTGGAATTTTTTTTCAAAAAATTAAATTTCTCAGTCAGCTGCATTGTCTCAAAAATTGTTCCAAAAAAACTCAGTCATCTGCATTGTTCCAGTCAGCTGCATTGTTCCAAGAAATATGATCAGCTCAATTAACCAGGAGATTTTTTTCAACAGTAGTTTACAACGAAAATGCAATGAAACAGTTACAGTCCAATTGCAGTCATTTAAAAATTCCCATGATATTTTGAACTATTAAATTTAAAAAAAATTATTCTCAGATTTTCCTGAATTTTTCCTAGTTTCGATGTCTCTTTTTTATCGTTTTTTTGGGATTCAAATCAGGCGAAAAAATTCTTATTTTTTTGATGCAAAAGGAAACAATTTTTCTGATATAATTTAGTTTAATTGGAGAACAGCAAATTTTTCAACAGCAATGTTTCTTAATGGTTATAAACAAATTATCCCGTTTCTGTGGAAAATATAGAGCTAGATTTTGAAAGATATCACATGAAAAATTCTGCATTTTTTAAATTTTTGCAAAACAGAAGGAAGCATTCTAAAAGATTTTGAAACTGTTTCCGTTCCCAAATATTTTTCAACGGTTTTACTTAAGCCTCGAATAAAATCAGATTCTGAATTTTAAAATATACACAATGATTTATCAATTATGCCAATATGGATGCTGACATCGGACAAATATGTTTTTCAGAATTTATAAGATGATAATTCAATTTTGCTAAAACGTTGTTTTTTAAGATCTGATACGTACATTATCAGATCTTAGACGATAAAAGTTCACGTAGGGCTGAATTTTTGTCGTGTAATAGTTTGAAAATCACCGCTCCAGAAAAAGCCTCTGATACTCGAATAACCTTTTTCACCATATCTAATAATTCTCAAAAGACAATATAAGATAGTGTTCTCTTTGTTGGTCTGACAATTAAATTTTGCACGCTGTAATTTTTCGGCTACTGTTTTAAAGCAGCTCTGAATTATCTTCAATTTGAAGAACATGTCATACTTAGATATTTTTTGCAGCAGATCCGATAAAAATCTTATCAGAAAGAAGAATCATAGCTTTCCGAATACATACCTCACAAGATCTTATAAGAGTCTTGTAAGTTCTTAAACCATAAACAAGTTTTGTGATGCAGAATTTTATCGTGCAAAAATTTATAAGGCAGAATTTTTATCTGGTAAGTTCTGGTAAAAGTGAACTCTTATTGCATAAGATCTTATCAGACTTGATCGAAAATGTTATCGTGTAAGTTTTGATAAATTCTTACAAAGACTTATTCACGCGACGCATAATCTTACACTTTTCTAAGAAATTTGTAACATCTTACATGATAAGAATTCTCAAATCTCTGGTGTTGAATCATTTTTGTAGTTCATTGTGGTGTCTTAGTAACCACAGGCAACAATGCGAGCTTATTTGCAGTAATGTTTATAATTACTCTTCGTACTTTTATGTTATGATTTTAACTCTCGTTTGATTTTCAAAAAAAGTTCTACAACGTGGGATGTGTGAAATAAAAATTACTGCGACATAAAAATTTATTGTTAAAACGAAGAATACTTTGACATAATTTACAAATCTAAAACTTGATTTTTGTGAACTCTCAATTTTTTCATAAAGATGTTTGCTCCGCTTGACCCAAATTGAATGCATAATATATTAGAAACATAAACAATAAATATATTGAATGTCTAAGATTTATTTTTGTATTGAAAACAAGGTTTCAATAAAAAATCTTCTTTTGCAGTTTGTGACTATACATGAGGTTTCGGCTGCTGGTTAATATTAATTGGAAGTTGTAAGACTTTATAAGTTTTGTCTTAAAAATTTATCCAGAATAAGCGTTTTAATTTCTTTAGTTATAGAAGAAATAGACTTTCTTGTTAGGACGAAGAGAAATTTTTGACATGCTTGATTCATTTTTTGGCCCTACAGTGCAATGGAGAGACCTACACAGGAGATCTTTTTTAAAAACAATTTTCCCCCTATAAAGTTGCAAAAATGATAAATCTAGCTGGTCAAAACATACAAAAATCTTTTCCTTAGTTGCTTTCATTTCAATGTGCATTACCCTTGTAAAACTTTACAAGTATCGTGCATCATTCTCCGACAACTTAATGCAAAAATTGTTCCTCTTATTGAGAATTATATAACCGTTTTGAAACTTTAAACAATGTATCGCAAAAATGGACAAAAGACAAGTTTTGGTTCCTTCGAGATTTTTGATTTTTTTTGTTGATGTCTTAAAGAGTCAGTGTTGTCTCATAGTTGAACAGAAATCCTGAGAAAAAGCAGAAGTAAATCATAACAGACCATAAGTCTAACAAATAGTCAGCCAAACCCAAGAGGCCTGTGAACACTAGATCAAAAACAGTTTGGATAACGACAAGGCAGTAGTCGAGGTTATGAAGATTCTTCTCCGTAATGAAAACCCCGAGACAAAATCCGTTGATAACAATCACCACCAGAAATATAGGTGCCTATAAAACAATCACTGATAATGCTAAAATTCATCACAGAAGTAACCAATTTAACGCGCCAATCAGTTTTCCATTTTAGATCCTGCACAAAAAAAATTCCTTTGACATTATTTATATATATATATATATATATATATATATAAAATTAAACTTTTAAATATATCTAAATATACTTATACATAAACTTTTAAACTTAAATGAACACAGCTAGAAAATACAGTAATGAAAAGACGAACTACAACACAGAGCTTATAAAAAATAAAAGAAGACCATATTTTGTTATTGTTCACATAACTGCCTGCGGTGCTGTTTATCGCGATAATATTTTTTTCTTAAAATGCCGTAATTGGGCCGTATTACACACTAAATAAAGTTCATGTAAATTTACCTGAAAAAATACCTTAACTTACCTGAAACGTTCAGGTAGTTTTGCCTTACCTGAACTTACCTTAACTTACCTCAACTTTACCTGAAAATTACCTGAAAAATTAAGGGGGCACCACCTGAACTTTTACCTGAACATACCTTAAATTTACCTGAAAAACACACTTGAACAGTTAAGGTAAAATTACCTAAACTTACCTGAAAAACGCGCAAAAATTACCTTAAAATTTAAGGTAAAAATACCTGAATAAATACCTGAAATTTACATTAAAAATACCTTAAACTTAACCTGAACTTTTAAGGTAAATTATATTAGTTAAGGTAAATTTACCTTAAAAATTAAGGTAAAAAATTAAGGTGTTTTTAAGGTAAGTTAAGGTATGTTCAGGTAAAAGTTCAGGTGGTGCCCCCTTAATTTTTCAGGTAATTTTCAGGTAAAAACTAACGGATTTAAGGTAAAATTAAGGTGCGTTCAGGTGTGTTAAGGTAAAGTTCAGGCAAGGCAAAACTACCTGAACCGGTTCAGGTAAAAAAATTTCAGGTAAAATTACCTGAAAAATTAAGGT